>NC_083444.1:10141123-10278623 GCF_020745735.1 Hemiscyllium ocellatum | reverse complement strand
TTGGAAGGTCATGTTGCAGCTGTACAAGACATTGGTTAAGCCACTTTTGGAATATTGCGTGCAATTCTGGTCTCCTTCCTGTCAGACAAATGTGAAACTTGAAAGAGTTCAGAAAAGATTTACAAGGATGTTGCCAGGGTTGGAGGGTTTGAGCTACAAGGAGAGGCTGAACAGGCTGGGGCTGCTTTCCCTGGAGCGTCGGAGGCTGAGGGTTGACCTTATAGAGGTTTCTAAAGTCATGAGGGTGTGGTTAGGGTAAATAGACAAGGACTTTTCTCTGGTGCGCAAATGTCCAGAACTAGAGGGGTGAGAGGGGAAAGATACAAGAAATAAGACCTAATGGGCAACTTTTTCACATAGAGGGTGGTACGTGTATGGAATGAGCTGCCAGAGGAAGTGGTGGAGGTTGGTACAATTGCAACATTTAAGAGGCATTTGGATGGGTATATGAATAGGAAGGGTTTGGAGGGATATGGGCCGGGTGCTGGCAGGTGGGACTAGATTGGGTTGGGATATCTGGTCGGCATGGACGGGTTGGACATGCCATACTTCTCTACACGCTGGTGGCAATAGGATGAACGATCTTGTGCTCTCTTACAACATTCCTTTATTTGAAATTGAATGAGCTTCAAAAATAATGCAGGGTGCAATACAGTAAGACAGACCAGACAACCTCATATTCAATCAAATACAGACTCCCAGATTCTAGTTAGCAAGAAAGGAAAAGGAAAGTCTTGCATTTATGTGGCACCTCGGATGGCCACACAATGTCACAAAGCACCCAACCGCCACTGAAGGACCAGAGAGGGTAAAGGAGAGCAGATAAAGCTGGAACGTAACTCAGAGGCTGGACTCTCAGGCAAACTAATGGAGCTGCCTTAGTCAGCTCATAGACCCACAGCCCCCAGACTGAAAAGAAAGCCATTCTCAGTCTGGAGGGGCTGCCCAGGATAAACCATGGGCTGGTGCCTGTTTTTAACAAGGAAATAAACAAGGTGAACGGGGGGGGTGGGGCTAGGATGGAATGGCAGCAACGAGCCAGGTGATCAGAATCTGCCAGAACTGGGGTGGGGGCTCTTTCCAGACAAGCACCCTGCCCACCCACCTTAGACTCGTCTCTGCCGGGGAGGTGGACAGTATCAGCTCATTCAGAAATGAAACGGGGAGGGGGTTGTGGCCAGAGCGAGAAAGAAAGAGGAAAAAGAGAGAGAGAGAGAGATGGGGGGGTGAGGGGAGGGAGAGAGAGATAAGACGATAGACAATAGGTGCAGGAGTAGGCCATTCAGCCCTTCGAGCCTGCACCACCATTCATTATGATCATGGCTGATCATTCCTAATTAGTATCCTCTTCCTGCCTTATCTCCATAACCCTTGATACCACTATCTTTAAATAGACAATAGAGTTGGCCATTCAGCGGTGGGAGGGGGGAGGGGAGGGAGACAGAGATATGGGGAGAGAGAGAGAGGAGGGGGTGGGGTAGGAGGAGAGAGAGGGGGAAAAGAAAATAATCATCACATATCCCACACTCGCTACACATTCTCAGCACCGCCAACAGAAGCAGAACATATATATAAAAAAACGAGGGAAATGCTGTGGGTTAAATGTACCAGACACACGTCAGTTTCCATGGCAACTTATCTCCAATTGTGTTGGACTCTGGAGACTGGCTTGGGCATATTTCAAACAGGAAAAACTCGACAATTCTGAAAAACACATCCTGCTCTCGCCAGGACACTGCACACATCCAAGCGCACGGATCCAGCAGCATGTTATTTTCTTTTTAAAAACGGCATGGCAATACGGGTTTGGACAATTGCCAAGGCATCTGCAGTTACCTTCAGATGGCAAAAAAAAAGAGAGACAACAGCTTGTTCCAATTATATTGGGTCAGAGGAGGTTAAGTGAAGAGTGAGGGAGGTGGGTCACTGTTTACACTATACAGAGCTGGGATAGCTTTTTATAATTAAACATAGACAGACATCACAGGCATGAAGGAACAAGTGGGCTCCATTTTGCTGTTAGAGTTGGAGTCAGCAGAATGGAAGGCCAGGCCCCATCTCTCCTAACACTCTCCCGGGATCTGGCTTGAAGGCAATTCTGCCTCAGTGGACAGCACACTCGCCTCAACTCTGAATGTTTGTGGGCTCATGTCCCATTACGCAGAGTATCCATGCCACATCTCAGTGCAGCATTGAGGAGATAATCGTGGGGAGGCGGGAGGGGAAGGAGATAGTGGGTTCACTCACTGGATGACTAACCCAGAGGCGCAAAGCGTGGGTCACGGGTTCAAATCGAACCACGGCAGCTGGCGGAATTTAAAAAGACCAAAAAAAAAGTCTCCGAACGCAAGCTATTATCTAGAAAAAGGTGACCATGACAATTATCAGCAATGATGTAACAACCCAACTGGTTCACCATCGCCATTTAGAGAAGGAAGTCTGTCGCCCTTATCTGATTTGGCCTACACATAACTCCAGACCCACAGCAATGCAATCGACTCCTCTGTGTAATGGTCTGTCAAGCCACTCAGCTCAAGGGCAATTGCGGACACTGGCCTCGCTGGCGACAGCTATGCCCCATGGGACGAGGAAAAAGAAACAAAGTCTTTGTACGTTTTTTGTTTGGGGAGGGGGCAGGGTGGGGGGGAAGTTGAAAGCCTGGAATTGGACTCCCGGCGCTGCACTGGGAGGCCTGCAACACAGTTGGAGGCAGGTAGGCTCGCACTGAGGCAGCAAGAGGAGGGACAGCCAGGATTGTGCGGCCTGCTGCAGCTCCACCGAGCCTAGGTTGGTAGTCCGCGTCAAGCACAGGGGCGGCGAACTCCAACTCGAATACCCTTCACCTCAGCGCCATTGGCCAGCCCTCCATTTTCAGTGGTGTGGACATTCACTGTGAAGGACGGGCAACTGCTCCCACCCACTTAATCCCACTCAGACTTGAGACGGGTGTGTGTTGGTGCATGGTCATGATCCGATTTTGACCTCAACTGCATTCATCCACTTTGCCTCTTTAGCCACAGCCCAACTTACTCCTTCAAACCCAACAACAAATTCGTTGTCAGTGACTTCCCTTTGGGCAAAGGGAGAGCAGGGTGGCTCACTGGTTAGCACTGCTAACCCAGGCTTGATTCCACCCTCAGGCAACTGCCTGTGTGGAGTCGACATATTCACGCTTCTGCATAGGTTCCCTCTGAGTGCTCCTCCCATAGTCCAAAGATGAGCAAGTTAGGTGGACTGGCCATGCTAAATCAACCCATAGTGCCCAGGGATAAGTAAGTTTAGGGGGATTAACCCTGGAAACGCAGGGTTACAGGGGATAGGACAGGGGCTTGGATGGAATGCTCTTGAAGGAAGGGTCAGTATGGATTTGATGGGCTGAATGGCTTGATTGTAGGGAATCTATGCAGCAATCGCAGTAAACTCCAGTCAGACAAATCCTCTAGCCCTGCCAGAAAAGCTAAATTATAAACACAGTCTGAAGTTCTCAGTAGATGAAAAGGCATTAAAACCCACATGGACGCCCCACCTATCAGTGGTGGATGAAAGGAAGCGTGTTTTCAGCAAATGGGCCCAAAGTTTTTGTTGCAAACGTTTCGTCCCCTGGCTAGGAGACATCATCAGTGCCTTGGAGCCTCCTGCGAAGCGCTTCTTTGATGTTTCTTCCGGCATTTATAGTCTGTCCTTGCCGCTTCCGGGTGTCAGTTTCAGCTGTCCGCTGTAGTGGTTGGTATATTGGGATAGAGAACAGCCAGGGAATTCCTAGAGGCATGGCATTCATCCACAAACTCCATCAACAAACACATCGACCTGGACCCAATATACCAACCACTACAGCGGACAGCTGAAACTGACAACAGGAAGCGGCAAGGACAGACCACTATAAATACCGGAGGAAACATCAAAGAAGCGCTTCGCAGGAGGCTCCAGAGCACTGATGATGTCGCCTAGCCAGGGGACGAAACGTTTGCAACAAAAACTTCCAGCTCGGCGAACAGAACCACAACAACGAGCACCCGAGCTACAAATCCTCGCACAAACCTTGAGTGAGCCCAAAGGATCGATTATTTCTTCCCCCGCTCAAATTAGTGACCCAGAATTTTTACGGCTGAATTTCACGCTGCTGTCAATAATATATCCAAGATGTCTGCATCTGATTCCCCAGGCTCAGACAGAGCTTCTGCAGCCAGACTGGCTCAGGCCGAGAAACCGTGAACAGGAAAGCACATCCCTGCAACAGGCCTGGATCCTGCATCACACATCCTTTTGCTGCACAAACAATTGAATACGAGTCAAGGAAAGCCCACACTGTTATCAAGAACATCTTCACGCCAATCAAAGTGACCCTCCCACGCGCTCAATTAACCAACTTTCGGCAGGTGGCATAAGCCAGGGCAGAGGTCTCAACTGTCCAACCAAACCTCAACACCCAGCAACAACAACTACCCAAAAATAAGGCAATGGCCACATAATAATAATAAACCACCAGTGAATAGCTAAACCCAAGATAACCTCATTTTCCTGACCCCATGCACCCTTCAAAACAAAAACTGCAGTGTCCCTACCTCTGAACTAGGAGGGCCTTCATTCAAAACCCTCGGGTAAAAAATGAGGTCTGCAGATGTTTCCTGATGAAGGGCTTATGCCCGAAACGTCGAATTTCCTGTTCCTTGGATGCTGCCTGACCTGCTGTGCTTTAACCAGCAACACATTTTCAGCTTCCTTCAAAACCCACCTTCCCCAAAGGTATGGACAGAGAAACTTTGATTATCAGAAGAATGGTATTTCATTTGGATAACCGAATGCCAGATAACAGTTTAGCCACGCATCAGAACCTTGCTCAGATAGAATATAGAACAATACAGCGCAGTACAGGCCCTTCGGCCCTCGATGTTGCGCCGATCCAAGCCCACCCAACCTACACTAGCCCAAATAATTGGGGTTTCTCCATAATAACAACATCTCAGCAGGTGGAGAAGGGAATCTCGACAGATCAAACCCCCTGCAATCAACCCACCCCCTCCCCCCCTTCAGCTGTAATGATATTCCACCCCACTTTCTCACCCCACAATCCCGTTTGCTTACTTGTCGGGTGCAAGATTTCCTCATTCACGTGTTCGAAACCAGGCAACAGGAGCTGGGCTGCAAAGCTGTGCAGGAATTTAACATACCCACTGTTCGTCGGATGCTGATGGAATTTTAAAATCAGCTACCACCCACACCCATCACATCAGTGGTTCAGTATATCCCCATCCCCCAACGTGTTTGGAAGGAGTTTGGTGAATCAACTCAGGTACCAACATAGGGCAAGACAGAGGCTGGCACCACTGCCTGACAGGGACCCAAGTTCAATCCCACCCTTGAGCGACAGGGTGTGGAGTTTGCTCATTCTCCCAGTGACTGTCTGGCTTTTCTTCAGGTGCTCCAGTTTCCTCCCATGGTCCAAAGGTGTGCAGGTTAGGGTGGATTGGCCATGCTAAATTGTCCCATAGTGCTCAGGGATGTGTAGTTTAGGGTGGATTGGCCGTGCTAAATTGTCCCATAGTGCCCAGGGAGGTGTAGGTTAGGGTGGATTGGCTGTGCTAAATTACCCATAGTGTCCAGGGATGTGCAGGTTAGGGTGGATTGGCCATGCTCAATTGTCCCACAGTGCCCAGGGATGTGTAGTTTAGGGTGGATTGGCCATGCTCAATTGTCCCACAGTGCCCAGGGATGTGTAGTTTAGGGTGGATTGGCCATGCTAAATTGTCCCATAGTGCCCAGGGAGGTGTAGGTTAGGGTGGATTGGCCATGCTAAATTACCCCATACTGCCCAGAGATGTGCAGGTTAGGGTGGATTGGCCATGCTAAAATCGCCCCATAGCGCCCATGGACGCGCAGGCTAGCTGGTTCAGCAGTGTGAAACGTCGGGTTACGGGGATAGAATGGGGCTGGATCTGGTTGGGATACTCTTTGGAGGGTCAGTGGAGACTCAAATGGGCCGAATGGCCCGTTTTCACCCTGTAGCGATTCTATGAACATCTACAGTCATTTTTTTAAAAAAATCAAAATCAGACCCAGTTAGACCAAAAACTGGGAAACTCCAACTACCCTGGTTCAAGTAATGTGCCTGCTTTTCCATTAAACGTAGGAGGCCATGTACCAGCGCTCCTTCCGCGCACACTCTCTCCATCAGCTTCCCATCCTCAGTTTTACGCAATGGATTTTCTTTTTAAAATACATTATTCCTTGAAACCAGGCCCGATACAAGACCTGAAGCACTAAAAAACACCCTTGACATGTTCAGAAGATGCTTATACATTTTTACACTGACAGTTTGCCATCTGAAACTGGTATCACCGGAAATGCCCAAGTTATACACCGTTACAATTGACCAAGGTGTCATCCAACCTGCTATAAACAACCTCTCATGCACAGTGGGACGTACCGTCCGCAAGGAATACAAATAATACACACACACACACACAAAGTGACAAATTGAATTTGGGTGGGGCAGGTCATCCATACAGAGGTGGTCTCTATTTTGACCCCCGGAACTTTTGCGTCTTAAGAGAGTGTTGGACAAGAACAGCAGGAGGTTTAGATTCGATTAGATTACTTAGTGTGGAAACAGGCCCTTCGGCCCAACAAGTCCACACCGACCCGCCGAAGCGCAACCCACCCCTACATTTACCCCTTACCTAACACTACGGGCAATTTAGCATGGCCAATTCACCTGACCCGCACACCTTTGGACTGTGGGAGGAAACCGGAGCACCCGGAGGAAACCCATGCAGACACGGGGAGAACGTGCAAACTCCACACAGTCAGTCGCCTGAGGCGGGAATTGAACCTGGGTCTCAGGCGCTGTGAGGCAGCAGTGCTAACCACTGTGCCACCAGGGTGTAAACGACTGTGAGAATGCAGGGAACATACAGGTCAACAGAGAGAGACTTTGACTCCATCCCACACATAACAGACACAGGAACTCAGGGTGCAGGAGATGGAGCAGGATTTTCAATAAGATCATGACTGATATGATGGTGTCCTTCACTCCACCTCCTATCTCCCTCCAATCATGCTAGATATGCTTAATGATCAAATATCTGTCTAACTCAGCCTTGAATGAATTAACAAGTGATGAAGGAATGAATGAACCGGGGTGGGGGGATTAGTGATTCACTCCAACCACTTGACCATTTAAACTCCTTCATGAGTTTGGGATCACTGACAATGCCACTGAATGGAATTAGAGTGAACTAGATTAGATTAGATTACTTACAGTGTGGAAACAGGCCCTTCGGCCCAACAAGTCCACACCGACCCACCGAAGCGCAACCCACCCATACCCCTACATTTACCCCTTACCTAACACTACGGACAGTTTAGCATGGCCAATTCACCTGACCCGCACATCTTTGGACTGTGGGAGGAAACCGGAGCACCCGGAGGAAACCCATGCAGACACGGGGAGAACGTGCAAACTCCACACAGTCAGTCGCCTGAGGCGGGTCTCAAGCGCTGTGAGGCAGCAGTGCAAACCACCGTGCCGCCAACTAAACTAACTACTTAAAATAAAAGTGACTTACGTAGCTAATTTCAGAGAGACAAATCATACTGCTGTGGGTCCACAGTTACACATAGGCCAGGCTGGGGAAAGGATGGCAGATTTCTTCACTGAATCACATGACTGTTGGAAAAGCCCATCCGGCAGTTTCACAACTTGGATTCAAATCCCAGCAGCTCCTGTGGCAAGATTCAAACGTGTGTCTCTGTACAGCGGGAGTGGGAGAGTGGACACTCTGGGATGACCCCGCAGTGGCTCAGGGTTAGACAGAAGTGACTCCTTAACCACGAACTGAAATATCATGGTGTGCACAGGTGACTGCCCTACCAACTATCAAGGTGGCTAGCATCTCCTGAGCCGATCACACCGCATCTGTAAACACTTGGACAGGATGAAGCACAAAAAGAAAGTCTTCTTTGCAAAATCGATGCAATTTTTTTTTTGTTTTTCAAAACAACTTGCTCTTGGAGCCACCCCCGCCCCACAGGGCTACTGCAGACCTTGAATATCAAAGCCATTGCTCACGGCGAAATCTGTTCACTTCGACACCCTCCTTTCTCCCCCCCACGTATACACTCATTCCCAGAATGGCAATCGGGAGTGTCAACACTGGCTCTCGACCCCAGGGTGCCGACACTAATTGTAGCATCCCTGTCACCCGGACTACAATTAGCAGCAGCTGGAGGACTGAAACCAAGTCGGGCCTGTTAGCAACCAGGCACTACAAAGCCCAGAGCGCATTCATTCCTCAAAGTAAATGATGGTACACACACACACACTCACACACACACTCACACAAACACTCACACACACAAACACTCACACACACAAACACTCACACACACAAACACTCACACACACAAACACTCACACACACAAACACTCACACACACAAACACTCACACACACAAACACTCACACACACAAACACTCACACACACAAACACTCACACACACAAACACTCACACACACAAACACTCACACACACAAACACTCACACACACAAACACTCACACACACAAACACTCACACACACAAACACTCACACACACAAACACTCACACACACAAACACTCACACACACAAACACTCACACACACAAACACTCACACACACAAACACTCACACACACAAACACTCACACACACAAACACTCACACACACAAACACTCACACACACAAACACTCACACACACAAACACTCACACACACAGAGTGGTTATGACAGGGAATTCTGATCACCCAGTGCCAAACTGCAGGATTGACATTTTTGGGACAGGAGATGGAAATGGAATTATGTCCAGCACCTCGAGAGGGTGAGAGAATTGCTCAACCACTGAGGTTTAACACCTGAAGAAAAACAGAAGGGTCTTTAAAGCAAATGTACATTTCTATAGCGCCTTTTGCCACCACCAGGTTGAGGGAGTCTTCGCCATTTGGGGTGCGAGCCACTGCAGTTTCCAGGGCACTGTTTCTGTGCTCTTCTGTCACCGATTTTAATGGGTCAATCCCTCATGTTCCGACCAATGTTTGTCCCTGAAGAAATCCCGCAGTAACTGATCAAATTTGAACTCTATAAAAATCTGGAATTGAAAGCTCACGGTGGCACAGTGGTTAGCACTGCTGCCTCACAGCGCCTGAGACCCAGGTTCAATTCCCGACTCAGGCGACTGACTGTGTGGAGTTTGCACGTTCTCCCCGTGTCTGCGTGGGTTTCCTCCGGGTGCTCCGGTTTCCTCCCACAGTCCAAAGATGTGCGGGTCAGGTGAATTGGCCATGCTAAATTGCCCGTAGCGTTAGGTAAGGGGTAAATGTAGGGGTATGGGTGGGTTGCGCTTCGGCGGGTCGGTGTGAACTTGTTGGGCCGAAGGGCCTGTTTCCACACTGTAAGTAATCTAATCTAAAAAAAATTATGGTGACCATAAAACTATTGGCAATTGTTTTAATTTTTTTTTAAAAATCTGGTTGAACGTCCTTTAGGGATGGAAAATCACCATCGGTACTCAGTCTGGCTTCAGGGTGACTGCTGGGTGGGTGGCACGGTGGCTCAGCGGTTAGCACTGCTGCTAGGGCCCCAGGTTCAATCCCAGCCTCGGGCCACTGTCTGTCTGCAGCGTTCACATTCTCCCCGTGTCTGCGTGGGTTTCCTCCGGGTGCTCCGGTTTCCTCCCACACCAGTCCAAAGACGTGCTGCAGGTGAGGTGGATTAGCTGCGGGAAATCTTCGAGGAGAAAGTGAGGTCTGGGAGATCAGAGCTGAAAATGTGTCGCTGGAAAAGCGCAGCAGGTCAGGCAGCATCCAAAGGAACAGGAAGGGCTTATGCTCGAAACGTCGAACATTCCTGATGAAGGGCTTATGCCCGAAACGTTGAATTTCCTGTTCCTTGGATGCTGCCTGACCTGCTGCGCTTTTCCAGCAACACATTTTTAGCCATGGGAAATGGAAGAATAGAATAGGGGGTTGGGTTAGGGCCGAGGGTCTGATTGGACTCGAGGGGTCAAATTGCCTGCTTCCACGGTGTCGGGATTTTAAAGTTCCTATGATTACCTAGCAACGTGGTCGATTCTTAACTGCCTTCTAGCATGGCACTGCAAGCCAGTCAACTTTAGGGGCAATTTAGGAATGGGTCAGGAGTGCTGGCACTCGCATCCAAAGGAAGAACATAGGACACAAGACAGGAAAGAAGTAGGCCATTCTGCCCCTTCGAGCCCTTACCACCATTAAATACAATGGTGCCTCATTATCTCTCACATTCCAGCTTTCTCCCAGCACCCTTGATGCCTTTCATAGCTAAAAACAGAATCCATCTCTTTCTTGAGCATACTCAGAGACCTTGCCTCCACAGCCTTCTGCGAGAGTAAATACCACAGGCCGACCTGAAAAAGGCTTTCCTCTTCTCAGTCTGAGAATGGTTTACCTCACATCCCGAGACTATGTCCCTTGGTTCTAGACTCCTCCCCCACCGCCACCAAAACCAAGGAGAACATCTTCCTGCATCTCGTCTGCCCAGCCCTGTTGACATTTTATATACTTCAAGCAGATCCTTCTAGAGAATACTGGTCCAATTGAACCAATTCAAGAATCGTCCAACCCCAAAAAAAAGAGAGTCATCGCGTATCTGAATACTGAAATGCAGCACTTCTGTTCTCAAAAGCAAAAAATTCAGTGCAAATTTTTCCCAGTGATTTGCTGAAGCAGTTTTTGTTCAGCCCACGCATCGAATTCCTCCACATATTCCATCTCTCCCGCATAACCACAAAAGCACCCCTGGAGTGTCTACCATGGAAACCGTCTAACTCAAAGCCAGCAAAGCATCCAAATCGAGGAATGGAATGAGCAATCTTAAATCCGAGCCCACACAAAAGGAGAAATTAAAATTTGTTTCACACAGTTACCGACAACCCAGCGTTTGAATCATAGCAATGTTCAGCACATAATATTGCTTCTTTAAAAATAAAATGCTGAATTTCACATCACACTCCCTACATTTGTAACATTACAAGGTTCTTACCCACAAATACCCTTCCAAACACTGACCTTTCCAGTCATAGAAACCCTAGACAGTACAACCTCGATTATCCAAACTTCAGATTGTCCAATCAAGATCTCAAGGTCCAGCAAAAACGGCATTAGGTAACTCAGCATTCAGTTACCAGTTAAAACAGCATCAGGGCACGCATTATCAGGAAATCAGGAAATGGTCAGATAACCGGCACATACCGCTTGTTTACGATCAGATCAGTTATCCAGACAATCAATTATCTGAAGAAAATACTCCCCCCCCCGACTGTCTCGTTTGAGTAATCGAGGTTCGACTGTGGTGCAGGTTAATCAGCCCATCGGGTCTGCACTGAAACTCCAAACAGCGTCCCACCACCCTGGATTCTCGGGGCAATTTAGCATGGCCAATCCACCCTAACCTGCACATCCCTGGGCACTATGGGACAATTTAGCATGGCCAATCCACCCTAACCTGCACATCTTTGGACACCATGGGACAATTTAGCACGGCCAATCCACTCTAACCTGCACATCTTTGGACACCATGGGACAATTTAGCACGGCCAATCCACCCTAACCTGCACATCCCTGAATATTATGGGGCAATTTAGCGTGGCCAATCCACCCTAACCTGCACATCTTTGGACTGTGGGAGGAAACCGGAGCACCCGGAGGGAACCCACGCAATGTGCAAACTCCACAGTCCCGCGGGGAGGGGGTGGAATCACACCTGGGACCGGGGACGCTGTGAGGCAGCCGTGCTAACCACTGTGCCAGAGCGTTGGCTCTCTCCGCCCTTTAAAGATTTATCACTGGTCCCATCCCTCAGATTATGCTTCACAGATATTTGACCATAAGAGGTGTCTCCTGGCCCGCCAATTCTTTTTGCCAATTTTAAATCCACGATCTCCAGCTCAAGGTCCACTCGCTGGACGGTGGGGGGGGGGGGGGGGGAGGCGATAATTCACAAGCTTCCCACTGACACACAGCTGACTGAAACCTCTCCGATGCCCATTCACAAGGAACATCACTTTCCAA
The DNA here is from genome assembly GCF_020745735.1 of Hemiscyllium ocellatum. Classification (NCBI taxonomy): domain Eukaryota; kingdom Metazoa; phylum Chordata; class Chondrichthyes; order Orectolobiformes; family Hemiscylliidae; genus Hemiscyllium; species Hemiscyllium ocellatum. Next base: position 10,266,540 of record NC_083444.1, on the reverse strand, counting down.
AGTCCCAGCAATCCAGAAAAGCACACACACGCCATCTTGGAACCTCTCTCACCTTTGTGCCACACATCTAACCAAGGGCTATCTATCTACATTTGTGAAGCACCACTGAAAGTAGTTCATGAGGAAATTACAACATCCAGACTGACCAAAAGCCTGGTCAAAGAGGTCTGTGTTGAACAGAATCTGAAGCAGCAAGCAAGTGAGGTAAAGGGATAGTATAGAAATGGAATTCCATAGCTTGGGCCCAAGCAACTGAATCACAGCCACCAATTATGGCAGGGGGGGGTTGAAACAAGGTGCCCAAATTAGAGGAAGGCCGATATTTTGGGAGATTGCATGGTGGGAAGAGATGACAGAGCTAGACAGCACAAAAGTCAGGGAGTGATTTGGATAAGAAGCTTAGAAAAACAAAAGGGGTGGTTTGATCAGGAGCCAACATAGATCACAGAGCATGGTGTGGGAGGTAGAATGGGACTTCCCTCCCACCTAAACTCTTATCTTAGTTTGTATTCCCTTTGGGATCACCAGCCTGGGGCATGAGTGACTGAGGGAGAGTCATCCGACCTTTAGAAACAGGAGCAGCAGTAGACCACCTGGGCAAGCTCTGTCATTCAATAAAATCATGGCTGACCTCTTAGTGGACTCAGCTCCACTTACCCACCATAACTCTTCATTCCTTTACTTCACCTTCTCGGTCTCTACCTGGCGTTTCTAATCCTCCAAAATCAGGAACTCCCTTTCCAACTCCACTACCAACAGATTAACTAGGATTGTCCTCCGTGCTGTTTGAGAGACGTCCCGTGTTTAATAATTAGGTGCCACGAATGCTCACATTTAACAACTAGCATCTGTGTAGACTCTTCAACACAGCAAGCTGCCTCACAGGAACGTTACAAACAAATTGATGATGCTAGGGGCAGCACGGTGGCTAACACTGCTGCCTCACAGCGCCAGGGATCAGGGTTCGATTCCAGCCTCAGTCGACTGTTTGCGTAGAGTTTGCACATTCTCCCAGTGTCTGCGTGGGTTTCCTCCCACAATCCAAAGCTGTGCGGGTCAGGTGAACTGGGCACGGTTGTCCATAGTGTTCAGGGATGTGTAGGTTAGGCGCACTAGCCAAGGGATAAATGTAGGATAATAGAGTAGGGGAATGGGTCACCCTTTGGAGGGTCAGTGTTGACTCATTAGGCCAAAGGGCCTGTTTCCACGCTGAAGAGATTTTATGATTGACCAATCTTTTGTTGCCTGTTCTAAGGGATAGGTTCAGTGGAGGAACAGGATGATGAGGAGAGGCCGAGGGGTGAAGGGAAGGAATTCCAAAGCCTTGCGTTCAGCTTCTAACAGCAGAGTAATGAAAATCGTTGGTGCACAACAGATTACTTCAAAATGAATTCATCAGTTGCATCACATTTCAAAATGTACTGGGGGAAATGAAAAGCACTATATAAAGCAAAAAAAAAGAATAAAAGCCCAAATAAAAAGCACGCAACCTTTTCGCCCAGGACACAATTCACCGCTGTACCAAAGCTTTCAGTGAGGTTTCTCCATTAAATTGAAATAGCTCCAGTGAGGGAGGAGTTTCAGGCTTTGAAGAAGGAGCTCGCTCCACTATAGAGAAGGAGTTTGCCTCCGGGGCAAATTTTTACAAGTTTGCTTCAGAAATAACTCCTTCTATAGGTTTTTTTTTCCCCCTCAGGAGGTTCGTCAAAAATCAGAGCAAAGAACTAACCCTAACTCAATATAGCATTTTATTTACAACCACAGAACATTCCGACACACTTTTTGAAGTCTTATCATTGTTTTAAGTCATTCGTGGGACACTGCTGGCTAAGCGAGCATTTATTACCCTCCAAAACTGCCCAGAGGGCAGTTAAGACTCATCCACTCAAAACAGCAAAGTACTATAGTCACTGAAAATTTGAAATGAACACAGAAAAATACAGCGCAGTACAGGCCCTTCGGCCCTCGATGTTGCGCCGACCCAAGCCCACCAACCTACACTAGCCCACTATCCTCCATATGCCTATCCAATGCCCGTTTAAATGCCCATTAAGAGGGAGAGTCCACCACTGTTACTGGCAGGGCATTCCATGAACTCACAACTCGCTGAGTAAAGAATCTACCCCTCACATCTCTCCTATACCTACCACCCCTTAATTTAAAGCTATGCCCCCTCGTAATAGCTGACTCCATACGTGGAAAGAGATTCTCATTGTCAACCCTATCTAAACCCCTAATCATCTTGTACACCTCTATCAAGTCACCCCTAAACCTTCTATTCTCCAATGAGAACAGCCCCAAGTGCCTCAGCCTTTCCTCATACGATCTTCCTACCAAACCAGGCAACATCCTGGTAAACCTCCTCTGCACCCGTTCCAGTGCCTCCACATCCTTCCTATAGTATGGCGACCAAAACTGCAGACAATACTCCGTACCAGGGTCTTATACAACTGCAACATGACCTCAGGACGCCGGAACTCAACTCCTCTACCAATAAAAGCCAATGCTGGAGAAACTCAGCAAGTCTGCCAGCATCTGTGGAGAGAGGAACAGAGTTAGTCAAGCTGCAGAAGTCGTCAAACTGGATTCAAAATGTTTCTTTTTTTGTTTTTCCTTCTCCACAGATGCTGCCAGAACTGCTGGGGTCTCTTCACTTTTCTGTGCGTTTGTTATTAAGATTGGTCCACACTGCTGTGGATTTGGAATCATAGGTAAACCAGACCAGGTTAGAATAGCCGATTGCATTCATTACTATGCTTTGAAGGAAGGCAATAGGTGTTCACAGCCACCAACCCTGGATAGATGATTGCCATTAGACAAGGTTTCTTTCATTCCAGACTGAATTCAGATTACAACTTCTGCTGTGGTGGGTTTTGAACCCACATGCCTCAAACATCAGCCTGTGGTTCTGGATTAGTAGGCCAGTGACCACTAAATCACTGGCTCCCTATTGCTGGGAAAAAAAAATGACGGCAACTAGGTTTTCTTTGGTGAAGATTACGGACCAGGCCCTGGGGAGAACCCTCCCACTTTTGTAGAGCTATATACGAGTCTCACAGCACGGAAACAGACCCTTTTGGTCTAACCAGTCCACGTCGATCATAACCCTTCCTCGAAAGAGGGTCACAGGATCTTGTATATCCACCTCAATTCTGGATAGGTTACTCTTCAGAGGGTTGGTCTGGACTTGTTGGGCCTGTTATCACATTGTAGGGAATCTAGTCTAATCTAATGTAACCTTGGGAGTGGAGCAAAAGGTTGGGAGTGGGAGGCAGTTTCGAGAAAGGGTCTTAGTTTAACGCCTCAACTAGAGGAGCCAGCATTCAAGTCTGTGCAAGCTCTGGACCTGCAATCTTCTGACTCCGACGCGAGAGTCTACCAATTGAGGTACCGTAAAGCCGAGAGAACTCGCAAAGGGATGCTTCCTCACTAGCGTGAAGGCACACTTTCGAATAAAACTGGCACAAGGATTGGCAGCCCTGAAAACCCTTCTGAAGTAACGAGTGGATGGACAGTGGCAGATTAACTTCAAAATGGGGGGGAAAAAGAACATGGTGATACACTTTGGTACAAGAATATGGGGAGATAGTAAACTATAAAGGGTACTGCTGTAAACAGGATACAGGAGCAGAGAGATCTAGGTGCATACAAGTCATTAAAAAATTGGCAGGGCAGGTACAAAGCGCTTTTATAACACATACAATATTCCAGCCTTCATCAATGGAGACATGGACTACAAAAACATGAAGGTCACGATGAAAGGAGAGGCTGGTTAGACCTCAGTTGGAGCACCACACACTCAAAGATGCAAATGCATTGGAGTCTGCAAAAGAGATTTACTGGAGCGTTTCCAGGGATGAGATACTTCATTTATGATGGAAGATTGGAGATGTTGGGACTAGCTTTCCTTACAGAGGAGAAATGTTCAAAAGGAGACTTGACAGAAGTTTTCAATATCATGAGGGGTCCGGACAGAGTGGATAGGGAGAGACTTTTCACACTTGTTAATGGACTGAGAATCGATTGTAAAAAGTGACTGGCAAAAGAAAAATAAAAATCACAGAGCAGTTAGGGTCTAAAGCACACTGCCTGCAAGTATAAGTGGATGGAGGCACAACTGCGATATTCAAGGGGACATTGAGTGAGTATCTACATCGAAAACACACAAGGGTTACAGGGAGAAGCTAAGAGATGGGCATTAAATTAAAATACTGAGAGAACCTGGCACAGAAATAATGAGGTTCCTTCTGCAGTATAATATTGGAGGTTCATGACAAAGATTGCAGAAGGCTAGAGACATGCTGTGGGTTACCCACACCTAGAAGATAGGACAGATTCAGCGTCACAATTGGCTTTCACTCGACAGAATCCCCATGGACTCTGCAGTTCACTTACAGTAACTTTTGAGAAAATGTTCCCATTTCAAACCCCATTCCGGGTAGCCTGGTAAATATGGAATGCACCACTGCAACAAATCATTCACCAAAGATCAGGATTAGATTTTCAGTTTCCAATAAGTTAAGTTCTTTGTAAACCTTAAGTGGGAGAATACAAACTCACGGCCATAGGTGGCACCAACAGGATAGAGATATCGAAAAGCAAGCTGGGTAAGGTTGCCAGAGAAAGGCACATTCACAGGACAATAACAACAGGATGAGAAGAACCCAATGTGTTGGGCAAATACCTCAGTTGGAGGTATACCAAGGGAATAGGAGAAAGTGAGGTCTGCAGATGCTGGAGATCAGAGCTGAAAATGTGTTGCTGGAAAAGCGCAGCAGGTCAGGCAGCATCCAAGGAGCAGGAAATTCGACATTTCGGGCATAAGCCCTTCTTCAGGAATGCTGAAGAAGGGCTTATGCCCGTAACGTCGAATTTCCTGTTCCTTGGATGCTGCCTGACCTGCTGCGCTTTTCCAGCAACACATTTTCAGCACCAGCAGGGTACAGGCAGGCTGAACAGCTCGCTCCTGCGGGTGACTGGGTATACCAGGACCTGAACCGCAGCCGGTCTCTCATAACACCACCACTTCTCTTTCCACGACCCAATACAGCCAGGGTCAAGGGGCCAACAAAGCAGACACGAGGGTCGGAGAATCATTGCGGCTCAAAAAGCCAAGTCACCAGAAACATAAGCCAAGTTCTGCTCAGGCAACGGTTAAAACCGGTTTTAGATTCTCACAGCCGACCAACGGTCAGAAAAGGAAGGGTTGAAGGAGTGAAGGCAGCAGTGCTGTAGTTTTAAAGGAGAAAGTGAGGTCTGCAGATGCTGGAGTATCAGAGCTGAAAATGTGTTGCTGGAAAAGCGCAGCAGGTCAGGCAGCATCCAAGGAGCAGGAAATTCGACGTTTCGGGCATAAGCCCTTCATCAGGAATGCAGTTTTAAGGCCCTGTTCAGGAGAGGAGTGCAGAATCTTGGCCTTCAAAAGTGACAGTACGTTCAGACAGGAAGAAGGAGCATGTGCAGTTACAGATCTTTGAGAAAAAGATGCAATGTGGAAGTCAATACAACAGAGAATCAGGCCGAATCCAACAGCAGCTATCGCTCTCTGATGACCACACCATCTCCAAACCATGGAGAGTACCTGAAGGACCTCCCTGGATACTGAAGATGACGCAATAGGGATTTTGAAAAATAATAATCAGAAACAATACCTCTTGAAGTCAGCTTTGCGTGTGTGTGCGTGACAGCATACACAAGAGTGAGAGAGAGAGAGAGAGGAAATGCTGGATCTGGGTGTGGCCATTAAGTGACAAGTCGCCTGAATATTGCAAAATTCAGAAGAAAAATATGGAGAATTGAAAAAGGTCCAAACTGTTCACCGGCCTGATCACAAAATTCGCCTCGTCAGGTTTAAACACCGAAGCTTGACAAACACCTCCGACTGCAACTTGTTACACTTCAGTTCTCCCAACCCCCAGGTCCCCTCCCAGAACCCACAAACCACCGTGCGTCTTCTGCAAATTTGTTTGCAATGAAGTGACAAATCCTCCCATGGGTAAGAGACTCTCTCTCTCTCTCTCTCTCTCTCTCTCTCTCTCCAGCAAGTACGAACTCACCTGCTCGCTCATCTCAATTCTCAAAATTAACGGCTCCATTAAAACCAAATTGGGTTCTGGCCGTGCGCCAACCCCGCCACCAGAGGATACAACGCGCCACCCAGCAACTGGAAACGCAGCAATTAGAAACCTGTGGTGCCCAGTCAGTCTCAATCCCCATGGTTTCCCACATGCAGGCTGACAGTGCTAATCAGGGCTGCAGCGAGTTCCCAGAGGGATTGGTGGCTTTTGACTTGGGGACTGCTGGCTTCTCCTATCTGTCATTAAAGTCTCTCAGCAAGGCCAGGCACAAAGACCAATGCCTTAGCAGTGAGTAACACCATCTTTCCTTCTATTCTGAGCGACCTCGTTCGAACATATCCCGCGCCAAGTCGATGGATTTTGTCATCAACAAAAAAGGAGACTAGGGTGATTGGGGATGGGTAGGGCAGTGGAGTTAAACCAACATTAATGTTATTGACTGGTCGGGCTGAGAAGAGGGGTCAAATGGCCTACCTCACCTCTATTTCTTGTGGGATGGTTTGGAGAAGGGAACAAAGGATTAAACTTTGAATCTACTAATAACCTCATTTAATTAAACTGACAGTTATTACAGACCGTTATCCAAGCCTTCTCATATTTGCTGGGCCCTGCTTCCCCTCATTGCCGTAGAGACCGTTCACCCATCTTAGGAAGACTAGATTAGCCTTGGATGACAGCACTGTCGATTCAACAGAATGACCCCCAAATTCCAAAAAGGTCAAACTGAGAAGAGACTGCACGAATGAGAAGGTGATTTCATTGAAGCCTTCCTGCCTCAGGCGACTGACTGTGTGGAGTTTGCACGTTCTCCCCGTGTCTGCGTGGGTTTCCTCCGGGTGCTACGGTTTCCTCCCACAGTCCAAAGATGTGCGGGTCAGGTGAATTGGCCATGCTAAACTGCCCGTAGTGTTAGGTAAAGGGGTAAATGTAGGGGAATGGGTAGGTGCGCTTCGGCGGGTCGGTGTGGACTTGTTGGGCCGAAGGGCCTGTTTCCACACTGTAAGTAATCTAATCTAATCAAATACTAAAGGGAATGAATATGGTAAATAGAACATGGTCAGGGAATGAGAAAGAGAGTCAAGATTAGCATGGTGCTGGAAAAGCACAGCAGGTCAGGCAGCATCCGAGGAGCAGGAGAATCGACATTTTGGGCAAAAGCCCTTCATCAGGAAGGGCTTTTGCCCAAAAGGTCGATTCTCCTGCTCCTCGGATGCTGCCTGACCTGCTGTGCTTTTCCAGCACCACTCTAGTCTTGACTCTGATCTCCAGCATATGCAGTCCTCACTTTCACCTGGGTGAGAAAAAGAGTAGTGACTAAACAACTTGAGCCAATCCTTTCAGGATTTAAATTCAGCAACACTTGGAAGAGTGGCAGAGGTTTCTTCAGCTAATAGCCAACATTTGATCAATCAAACCCTCCAAACCACTTGGTACCGAACCTCGGTCAGCACACAATCACCTGCAGCCCAAGTTAACGGTGGCGCAGTAATGGTGGCACAGTGGTTAGCACTGCTGCCTCACAGCGCCTGAGACCCGGGTTCAATTCCTGCCTCGGGCGACTGACTGTGTGGAGTTTGCACATTCTCCCCGTGTCTGCGTGGGTTTCCTCCGGGTGCTCCGGTTTCCTCCCAGAGTCCAAAGATGTGCGGGTCAGGTGAATTGGCCATGCTAAATTGCCCGTAGTGTTGGGTAAGGGGTAAGTGTAGGGGTATGGGTGGGTTGCGCTTCGGCGGGTCAGTGTGGACTTGTTGGGCCGAAGGGCCTGTTTCCACACTGTAAGTAAGTAATCTTAAAGTTCTGCTTACTCTTACACGGAGTATGAACAGTTGGGAAAGCTAACACTTACTGGGCAGCTCAGAGAAGGGTGGTGGTGAGCTATTCTCTTGAACCACTGCAGGTGTAGGTACAACCACAGCGCTGTTGAACATTCGGGTCAAATTATGAAACAATGGTGGCCATTCACACCAATGCCCGATCCAGGATGGAGATCAAGCAGCAAGGGAGGGAAGGGCTGAGAAGTTACTTCCACTGACACAGACACTCAGAAACACATTTCAGCTCCCTTCCTTCTCTACTTTCACCCACTTGAGGTGCAAGTTCATCAACATCAGACCCAAAAGATGGGCTGAGATCGAAGGCAATGGCGGTCACTGGTCAAACAGAAAGGATACTGAAGGAGGCCATTAAGCCCAGCAAGTTCATGCAAGAGATCAAGTACTTTTAACTCGTTATCGTTTCCCTTAGCCCAATGGTACAAGGCCGCAAGCATAAAACACAGCCCAGAAACCAAACTTGGGATTCTCTTTCTACAACTGGTGAGGGGTTTGAGCCTCACCAGTTACTTAGATCCATCATCTCCTGCCGAATCTCCAGTAACTGACCAATACCCAGTACCTCAATGTAGACGTAACTTGTAACTTCCTGAAGAAGGGCTCATGCCCGAAACGTCGAATCTCCTGTTCCTTGGATGCTGCCTGACCTGCTGCGCTTTTCCAGCGACACATTTTCAGCTCTGATCTCCAGCATCTGCAGACCTCACTTTCTCCTGTAACTATCTGCAGCAAAGTCCTATCTATACGATGGATTGCAGCTACTCATCATGGCTCCTTTTCACCACCAATCCGCGGACATGCACATCAGTCCACCAAACCGTGACAGTCCATGCAGCAAGACATGAAGGACACCGCTGAGTGACAAGGAACATATACAAAGACCAGGCAATGACCACCTCCAACACAAGGTCACATCAAACATCCTCCCTTGACACACAGTGGCATACTAATGACTGGATTTCCCACCAACACCCTGGGCATTACCATTCATCAGAAATTGAACTAGACTAGTCATATATAGTGTACAAGATCAGATCAGAGGTGAGAAATGCAACAGTGTGTAACCCATCTACTGACTCTCCATTGCCTGTCTATAAGAGAAGTCAGGAATATGAAGGAATACTCTTTACTTGCCTGGGTGGGTGCAGCTCCAACAACACTCAAGCAGTTTAGCATCATGCAGGAAAAAAGCGCCCTGCTTGATAGGATGCCATTCATATACTTTCACTCCCTCCCTCTGCCACTGATGCACACCAGCAGTGCCTGCCATCCACAACCATCTGACCAAGGATCCTTCAACAGCACCTTCCAAACCCATAACCTCTACCACCTGGGAGGACAAGTGTGCACATCCATGTGAACACTGCCATTTGCAAGTTCCCCTCCAAGCCCCACACGATCCAAACTTCGAACCCATACCCTTGTTCCTCCAGGTTCCCTCCTGAAATGCCAGCAGCCATCAGCACACAGTCTGCAGCAATTCCAAAACGTTTCTCTGTACCATCTCCTCCAGAGCTGGTGCCAGTGTGAGTTTATACATCACAAGATTAGTCATAGGACTGCATTCTTTTTTCATCCGACGCTGCAAGGCGTTAACCTTTTGCTGTTCGAGTCAGAGATGTACAGCATGGAAACAGGCCCTTCAGTCCATCCCGTCCATGCTGACCAGATATCCCAACCCAATCTAGTCCCACCTGCCAGCACCCGGCCCATATCCCTCCAAACCCTTCCTATTCATATACCCATCCAAATGCCTCTTAAATGTTGCAATTGTACCAGCCTCCACCACTTCCTCTGGCAGCTCATTCCATACCCGCACCGCCCCCTCCATTATTGTTTTTTGGTCTAAGAAAAACAATCTCCTTAGAAAGAACATTTTGCATTTGTACGAGACATTCCATAGCACATTGGTGGCTCCAAAAATAACGAGGGGGGGGGGGGGGGGGGGGGGGGGGGGGACAGTGGGAAAATGGCAATAATACTGCATCAGTAATCCAAAACAAATGCTCTCCCAAGGAAGAAGAAACATACTCAGGGAAGGACAAGGCAACCACGGCTGACGAGGGAAGTCAGGGACAGCATAAAACTGAAGAAAAAACATCCAATGTGGTGAAGATTAGTGAAAAGCCAGAGGATTGGGAAACCTTTAAAAACCAGAGGGTAACTCCAAAACCAAATCTTTTTGGGTGGGGTAGAAGAGGAGATGAAAGGGTAAGCTAGCTAGTAGTATAAAATGGCATTGCCCAAAGAGGTTTCCAAGAACCATCCTGGGGATGAAGGCCCTGTCATGAGGAATCATGGAGAACTGTAAATCGGTGGAGTAATCTCACTCTAACTTACCGAATACTGAGGGGAGCCTGGGTAGAGGGGACATAGATGTTGCTGAAAATGTGTTGCTGGAAAAGCGCGGCAGGTCCAAGGAACAGGAGATTCGACGTTTCGAGCATAAGCCCTTCTTCAGGAATGCCCGAAACGTCGAATCTCGTGCTCCTTGGACCTGCTGCGCTTTTCCAGCAACACATTTTCAGCTCTGATCTCCAGCATCTGCAGACCTCACTTTCTCCTTGGACACAGATGTTCTCTATGTTGTGAAACTTGAAAGGGTTCAGTAAAGATGTACAAGGAAGTTGCCAGGGTTGGAGCTACAGGGAGAGGCTGAACAGGCTGGGGCTGTTTTCCCTGGAGTGTCGGAGGCTGAGGGGTGACCTTATAGAGGTTTACAAAATTATGAGGGGCATGGATAGGATAAATAGGCAAAGCCTTTTCCCTGGGATCGGGGAGTCCAGAACTAGAGGGCATAGGTTTAGGGTGAGGAGGGGAAAGATATAAAAGAGACCTACGGGGCAACTTTGTCACACAGAGAGTGGTACGTGTGTGGAATGAGCTGCCAGAGGATGTGGTGGAGGCTGGTACAATTGCAACATTTAAGAGGCATTTGGATGGGTATATGAATAGGAAGGGTTTGGAGGGATATGGGCCGGGTGCTGGCAGGTGGGACTAGATTGGGTTGGGATATCTGGTCGGCATGGACGGGTTGGACCGGAGGGTCTGTTTCCGCGCTGTACATCTCCATGACTCTCCCAAAACTTGGACTGGAGGACACATCCTCGGAATGAAGGGATGAGCCTTTCGAATGGAGGAGGAGGAGGAATTTCTTCAGCCAGAGGGTGGGGAATCTGTGGAACACGTTGCCATAGAGGGCAGTGGAGGCCAAGTCACCGAATGTATTGAAAACAGAATGGAGGCTCTGGATTGGTTAAAGGGTTCAAAAGGTTACAGAGAGAAGACAAGAAGATGAGGTTGAGAAGCCACACTCAAAATGGCAGAGCAAACCTGATGAGCTGAATGGCCAAACTCTGCTCAGACATCATATGGTCATCTGCTTCACTTCTGTGAAGCCAATCTACCAAGCCATGTACAGGAGTACATCATTCAGGCCCTCGAACCACCCCCTACCAATCAAAGACGATCGCACCAATCACCTCTCTCTCAATGCTGCTGTGTCCTGCAACCTTTGATTCATCTCTGGAAGTCTAATTATGCTCAAAACAGAAATTAATAAATGGTCGAGTGACCAAAGTGTTCTGGGATACAGAATTCCCAAAATTCCCCACCTTTGAAAGAAGTCCTCACTTCAGTCTTCAGCGGCCTGCCTCTTATTCTGTGACTCTGCCCCCTGGTTCGAGACTCACCAAACCAGGGCAAACGTCGTTCTCGCGATTACCCCGTTAAGCTCTGTAAGTATTTGCTAAGTTTCAGTGTACCTGATCTGGCCTAGGTGACTCCGGGTTCCACAGCAAACATGGCTGACTTTTAACTACCCTCTAAAAAGGCCAAGTGTGTCATTCAGTTCAAGGGCAATTGGAGTGGGCAGCAAAAAATAAAAACTGGCCTTGGCAGCTCAGTTGGCTGGGCAGATGATTTGTGATTAGAGTGAGACAACAGCATGGGTTAAATTCCTATCCCAGCTGAGGTCACCACCAAGGTTTCTGAACCTCATACCTTGCCTGAGGGTGCCGTCGCACACAGAACAGTCTATCAAAGAATTTTTTTTTTTAAAAAAAAGCGCATGCTACACGGGCAAAATAGCCCAGAACAGGCTCTTTGTACATGTGCAGGAGCATAACTGCAAGTGTGGCAAACTCAAAATGGTTATTCACACCATGAACGCAAGAGAATAATCCCACAAAAAAGGCAGAGACCACAAATTCAGGCTCCTGCCCTCGGGAAGGAGTTGGAATGACGTGCTTTCAGCTTATGACGTGGCGTCATAATCCTTAGCCTCCCGGCGACGCTGCTTTCTGGTCAATGAAACCACTGTTGCGAGCACTTCAAGCGATCCGATTTGGGGGAAGTTCCGGAGCCATTGCCAACATGCAAACTTGTGGTGCTGTGCAAATCACTTCCCAGGACAAAAGGTCCACAATTCACGCGATGGTTCGGCAAGTAGCCGCAAGACGCGGGGCATCGCCAGCACAGTCAGCCATCACCCTGCAGGCACAGCCCCCAGGTTGGAGGGAGCCAAGAGCATTGTATTTCCGTCCCACAGAATGCAAGAGGACACCAAATGAAAGCAGACAAGACTGACAAGTGAGGGGACATACGGGGCGGGGGGGGGGGGTGGAAAGAGAGGTTTGAAAGCCAGTGGATGACATGAGCGGAATTAACAGCTGAGGCCAGTGATTGCAGTGACCGAATGGCTCCAGGCACACAAGGCAGCCACTGACCGCACCGGCTCACTCACTGAACAATGGCCCACCGAGTCACAGAATCCCAACAGTGTGGAAGAAGCAGGCCGTTTGACCCATCACGTTGACACCAACCCCTCCAAAAGAGCCTTCCATCCAGAGCCACCCTATCCCCGCATTCTGCAAGCCCTGGCCGCAATGAGCAATTCAGCACAGCCAGCCTGCACATCGCTGGACTGTGGAAGGAAACTCAGGCAGACCATTCCCTCTTCAAAGCCTCAACTGCGCCTCCACCACACTGTTAGGCAATGCTTTCCAGTTCCTAACTACTCACTGCACATTAAAAAAAACTTTTCCCGTTGCTTCTATTGCCAATTACCCTCTTGCTATCGACTCTTGCACCGACAGGAACACTTTCACCTTGTCAGCAGTTCAGACACTAACTTGGCGAGGTCACTTAAGTACGGAAAAGGTTGGATGGGCGATTGATGAAGGGACATATATAAAAAAAGGAAAATGGAGCACAGCGTGTTTAGACGGGAATGGGACTACTGTCGACACAGAATAAATGCCTGACTGACTAATGTCACAACTGTGCTGCCACATCAATTACCAAACCTAGGAACACAATGCAAGAGGTTAAAACATGATCCAGTCAGCCATCAGGTAAAATGTAAAACATCCTTCCAATAGCCCGAGGGTTTGGGCCAGAGGACGCACAAAGTAACACACGACTCTCTGTGCCCTATGGTCACAAACGCACAGACCAAGGTAAATGTCGACTGCTGAAGACCGAGTGATACAGGCTCTGGCCTGACCAATCGTCCCTGGGGTTTGCCAGCACAGAGTTGTCAATGACAGCCTGCACGTTCCAAGGTCCGGGGTCACACAGAGTCAGAGATGTACAGACCCTTCAGTCCAACTCGTCCATACTTACCGATCTCTCAATCCAAATCTAGTCCCAACTGCCAGCACCGGGCCCCCCATAACCCTCCAAACCCTTCCTATTCATATACCCACCCAGATATCTTTTAAATGTTACAATTGTACTAGCCTCCAACACTAAAGGAAAGCATACTAAAACGCCTTCTTCACTATCCTATCTACCTGCGACTCCACTTTCAAGGAGCTATGAACCTGCACTCCAAGGTCTCTTTGTTCAGCAACACTCCCTAGGACCTTACCATTAAGTGCATAAGTCCTGCTAAGATTTGCTTTCCCAAAATTCAGCACCTCGCATTTATCTGAATTAAACTCCATCTGCCACTCCTCAGCCCATTGGCCCATCTGGTCCAGATCCTGTTGTAATCTGAGGTAACCCTCTTCGCTGTCCACGACACCTCCAAATTTGGTGTCACCTGCAAACTCACTAACTGTATCTCTCATGCTCGCATCCAAATCACTTATGTAAATGACAAAAAGTAGAGGGCCCAGCACCGATCCTTGTGGCACTCCACTGGTCACAGGCCTCCAGTCTGAAAAACAACCCTCCACCACCACCCTCTGTCTCCTACCTTTGAGCTAGTTCTGTGTGATCTGTATTCTGTGTGTTCTAACCTTGTTAATCAGTCTCCCATGGGGAACCTTGTCGAACACCTTACTGAAGTCCATGTAGATCACATCTACTGCTCTGCCCTCATCAATCCTCTTTGTTACTTCTTCAAAAAACTCAATCAAATTTGAGAGACATGATTTCCCACACACAAAGCCATGTTGACTATCCCAAATCAGTCCTTGCCTTTCCAAATACATGTACATCTTGTCCCTCAGGATTCCCTCCAACAACGTGCCCACCACCGAGGTCAGGCTCACCGGTCTATAGTTCCCTGGCTTGTCCTTACCGCCCTTCTTAAACAGTGGCACCACGTTAGTCAAGCTCCAGTCTTCCAGCAACGTTGAATGACCCACTAAAGCTTGGAGTGTACGCCACAGCACGCCAGCCTAAGGCTCTTATGGCACACCGAGGGACCACGTAAAACCCTTCAGTAGTGAAATATATTCGGGTAAATAAAGACCCACAAATTGAAGGGGAAGGCAATGGTAATGTCAAGGTACTAGCTATTCAGACACACTTTGGGGACATGGGTCCAAATCCATCCACAGCACCAGTGGAATTAAAACCCAATTAAGCTACTCTCTCAGTAATAACAACAGACACCTATTGTTGTAAAAACCCATCTGGTTCACAAAACCCAGCCTGGCCAGACTCTTAACTGCCCTCTGAAATGCCCCAGCCAGCCACCCAATTCAACAGCAATTAGCAACATCCACATCCCACGAGAGCGGATTTTAAACGGAAACAATACTGAGCTACCTCCAAGTGACACTTGCTGCATTGACCTGTGGCACGCAACAACATCAGGGGATATGGGGACACCGCAGGAAATTAAGACCACAAGACATAGGAGTGGGAGGCAGGCCATTCGGCCCATCGAATCCACTCCGCCATTCAAATCATGGCTGATGGGCATTTCAACTCCACTTACCAGCGTTCTCCCCCTAGCCCTTAATTCCTAAATTGGTGAAGTGTAGGCCAGCCATTATCTTACTGGGCTTGGAGAGCTGCAACAGCCTCCTCCCGCTCCTGCTTCCCCACCTGGCAGAGTCACAGACCACAAAGATCCCAGGTTCAATTCCACCAGCTCAGTTAGTTGATATGAACCAACTTTCCTGGGCCCCAATAGGCGATAATAGCCATTTGAGCAAAACACTGGAAGATGTGTCCCGCCAACAATAACTTCCATCAAATCACATGACACAGGGGAAGGATACTGGCTTAGAATTGGCACAGACTCTTCCCCCCCCTCCACAAGAATCCAAGCAGAAGCAAATGATTCAGCCCATCGAGCTGGTTCCATCATTCAGTAGGGTCATGGATGATCTTGGGCTTCAATGGCATTCTCCTGCCCTCAACCCACACACCCCGTGATTCCCTGAGGCACCAAGGATCTATCAATCCAGACCTTAAAATAAAGTCAACGACTGAGCGTCCGCCTCCCGTCAAGGACAAAATTCCAACAGATTCACCGTCTCCCTCCGAGCGATGAAAGTTCTCCGCACCTCAATCCGAAACCATCAACCTCTTACCCAGCTGCTCTCCCCACACCATCTTAGATTCCCCGAGCAGCAGAAACTACGTCGATCCTGTCAAAACCCCTTCAAAATCTTGCAGCGTTGGAGGAGATCGCCTTTTAAAATCCTGAGAACGTTAGCCCAATTTACTCAGACTCTCAACGGACTATCCCTTTGAGCCACAAACCAACATGGCTCTACACCGAATTCTGCTCTTTTCAGAACAGTCCAAGTTGAGTCGGTTTCCTGTGCTCTTTCAGGCACTGCCTTCCAGTTCAAAGCATCTTTCCCCTCTGCTAAATCTCAGCCCTGCCGAGACCGTCCTGTCCGTGGAAATGCTTCCTCCCTGTCCACACTAACATTTTAAAAAAAGATTGAGCTCTCTCAGTGTCAGAAGGTGACTAAAGCTAAGACTCTAGGACAGCAGTACCACTCGCCCTGCTAACTGCTTTCCTAAACCCAGCCCATGGTGCTCCTGTCCCACGTTGCTGAGGAGTTACGTTGCCTTTAGGCAACACGGCAGGGTGGTAGAAACGCGAGGAGCTCGGTTTGGAAAATGCAACCAAGCATTGGTACAATCTGGAGAACGCGCTCTCAGAGAGTGGCACCAGACAATGGTGCAGCAGTTACCTGCCGAAAGGGACTGTGTGTGTGTGTGTGTGTGTGTGTGTGTGTGTGTGTGTGTGTATGTATAAGTGTAAGGAAGAGGGAGGAGGGAGAGAGAAAGAAAGATTGCGAGCGTGGGAGGAGGCAGAGAGGAAGGAGAAACAAAATCGGATAGTTCCTTTAAGGGGAGAAAGTGAGGACTGCAGATGCTGGAGATCAGAGCTGAAAACGTGTTGCTGGAAAAGCGCAGGTGAGGCAGCATCGACGTTTCAGGCATAAGCCCTTCTTCAGGAATCCTTTAAGACCCAGCATTGGGCCAAATGCACCCCCACCCCACCTTCTGTCCTGTACCAACCCGCAGAAACACAGCTTTTTTTAAACTGGGTAAAGATAGACAAGAAAATGTTGACCAAATGGACATATCCTTACGCAAAAGGACCCAGGAAGAATGAGCAAACACAAACACAGTGGCAAAACAGGGACAATCATTTCACTGAGATTTTTTTTTATACTGACTGTGGCTTCATAGGAGGGGAAAGTGAGGTCTGCAGATGCTGGAGATCAGAGCTGAAAATGTGTTGCTGGAAAAGCGCAGCAGGTCAGGCAGCATCCGAGGAGCAGGAGAATCGACGTTTCGGGCATGAGCCCTTCTTCAGGAATCAGGAAAGTGTGTCCAGCAGGATAAAAGGTAGGGAGGAGGGACTTCATACCCAAAATGACTGAGCTAAAATTACCCCATGCCCAGGTTACTCAAGGCCCCCCAACGTCAGAAGAGATTTTCATCATATTCGACAACATTACCTATTCGACTGATGCTCCTCAGATCCCACGTAAAAGCTGACGCAGTGACTGGACGTCGTAAACCTAAAACGCACCCGTTCCAATGTGCGTCAACACACTCGAAGCCAATGCTTGACCAACAACGCTCCATTGCTCTCGGCTGCAATCAGCTCGGGCGAGGAACTGCCGAGTTACTTCGTCTCAAGCGGTGGGTGGTCGCGAGGGTCTCAGTCGGGCCCAGGAGGGGGTGCGACGGTCAGCAGCCCCACTTCAGGCAGTAACTCCTGCTGAAGGCCTACAACTAGCTCGCTGGCACTCCGGATCACAGAACAGGGGCACAAATGGAAGGCCATTGTGCCTTTCACTTCGCAGGAACACTTCACCTTGTCCCACTCTCCCACCTGTACAACTTCAACGGATTTGGGGCTTTGCTTTTTGGGGGATAATCATCTGACTCCCTTCTGAAAGCCATGACTGAATCTACCTTCACCACACCCTCTCGAGTAGCATATTCCAGTGTCTCTCATGTCATCATTGCTCCTTCTACCATTTACTTCCACTGGCATCCATTGGTTGATGATTAGATTAGACTTACAGTGTGGAAACAGGCCCTTCGGCCCAACAAGTCCACACTGACCCGCCGAAGCGACAACCCACCCATACCCCTTACCTGACACTACGGACAATTTAGCACGGCCAATTCACCCTGACCCGCACATCTTTGGACTGTGGGAGGAAACCGGAGGAAACCCACGCAGACACGGGGAGAACGTGCAAACTCCACACAGTCAGTCGCCTGAGGCGGGAATTGAACCCAGGTCCCTGGCGCTGTGAGGCAGCAGTGCTAACCACCGTGCCGCCCTAAATGGGCAGCACGGTCCCTGCGAAATGCAGGCATAGGGAACGAGGGGGGAAGATGTGGCGTTCTGCTGGCAGTTGTTTGAAAAAATGCAGAGGGTGATCCTTTGAACGCGGGATGAGAAGTGAGGACAAGGGGGTATGCGCTCACTGTTGGGAGTGATGGGAAGGAGCAAGTTTTGGTGGTGGGGGTGGGGAGAAGCGGGACTGATAGGTCAGATGCAGTCGAGGGACCTGTCCACCATCGCGGGTGGGAAATCCGGGTGATGGAAGGAGGAAGCCGGGTCAGTAGCGCTGGTTTTGGATGGTAGGACTAATGACAAAACTTGGAGGGCTATACCTGACTGGCACAGGAGAATAAGAAATAAGAAGGGAAAATACCCATAAAACACAAGATAAAAGTAGTCAGGAGGTGCATTAGCAGAGGATCTTGAATTCAGAGGAATGAAGCAGTAAACAGGGAAGTCTACAAAAATAACTAAAGCAGCAGCCGCCAAGATGGTATCAGAACATCCAACTCCATCTTTGGAAATCTGATCCTCCAGGAAACGGGGCAGTTTGAGGAACGCAGCAGATGCAGTGTACGTGAACTTTTAGTAAAAAATGAGGTCTGCAGATGCTGGAGATCACAGCTGCAAATGTGTTGCTGGTTAAAGCACAGCAGGTTAGGCAGCATCTCAGGAATAGAGAATTCGACGTTTCAAGCATAAGCCCTTCATCAGGAATAAGAGAGAGAGCCAAGCAGGCTGAGATAAAAGGTAGGGAGGAGGGACTAGGGGGAGGGGCGATGGAGGTGGGATAGGTGGAAGGAGGTCAAGGTGAGGGTGATAGAGGGTGCAATCCTCTTCCTGACCTCTCCGCCCCCACCCCACTCCGGCCTATCACCCTCACCTTGACCTCCTTCCACCTATCCCACCTCCATCGCCCCTCCCCCTAGTCCCTCCTCCCTACCTTTTATCTTGGCCTGCTTGGCTCTCTCTCTTATTCCTGATGAAGGGCTCTGGCCCGAAACGTCGAATTTCCTGTTCCTTGGATGCTGCCTAACCTGCTGCGCTTTAACCAGCAACACATTTTCAGAAGTGAGGAGGGTGCCCTTCTCAGGTGGAGTGAAGTGGTGGCACGCATGACTGAAAAAGGCCGCATCATTGAGTCCCTTCGAGGTGGGAGACAGACAGATTTTGAAATCAGTAAGGGATAAGACAGGAAAGTGGAGTTGAGGGTAATCAAGATCAGCTACGATCTCCACGAATCTCGAACAGACTCAACACACCAAGCGGCCTCCTACATCTGAAGGCCTCAGATGAGAAGGTGGAGGCTGCGGCCAGTACAACGCTGCTTCAGTCGGACACTGCCTGCTGAGAGAACCTTCAGACTGTTTTGATCGCGTAGCAGAAGATTATGGGGAGGAGATTTGGAGGAAGTGTTTAAATATGGTACACGAAAGCAGACTCTGCTCCTTCCGTTCATCAGGATTTTCCTGTTGTGCTTTTCCAGCGCCACTCTAACCTAGACTCTGGTTTCCAGCATCTGCAGTCCTAGTTTTTACCCTTTGCTCCTTCCCTGTGCTACTGTGAGAAGTAAAGCAAGCACCCATTGTGGAAATTCTAGTAGATTCAAGGTTCCAAACCCCTGAACTAATAAGCTGGAGGCGCAGGTTCACATTCCACTACGGCATCTGGAAAACGTAAATCCTATTACCCTGGATTAAAATGTTAGGAGATTATCATTAAAATCCATCTGGTCCATTCACGTTCTCCAGGTCAGAAAATCATTCACCTTTAACCGGTCTGGCGCGCAGAACCTTAACGGCCCTCAGAAATGGCTACGTTCGAAAGTGACAGGTCACCATCTTTAATTGGGATAGCAGCAAAATACCAAACTCGCCAACAAAGCCCACGTCAATTAAAATACAAATCGGGAGACAGGGTGGGATGGAAGCAGAAAGCCTACAGACATTGGAAATCCGAATCTAAACTAGAGAATTGCTGGAGGGTAGCCATCCCGACTTGTCAGTCTGCCCAGCTGAAGAGCCCAGGAATGACAAAAATAGTCAAAAAAGGAACACAAGCCCATTAATGTTGGCACTGAACGTCCCCAGACACTTTCCTCATTCCTGATGAAGGGCTTTTGCCCGAATTTCCTGTTCCTTGGATGCTGCCTAACCTGCTGCGCTTGAACCAGCAACACATTTTCAGCACTGAACGTCCCCAACATCACCTACTGACAAACATGTACGTTGCAACCTAGACTGCAGCCCCCAAACGAGCAAAAAAATGTTCATCGTGATAGACTCAAGTCCACGTTGACATTCCCATGCAGTACTGAGGGTGTACTGCTCTGTCAGAGCAAGTGAGACATTAAACACTCGAATTAGCAGGAGTAGGCCATACATCTCTTTGAGCTTGCTCTGGTCATTTAGTAAGGTTGTGGCTGGTCCGATTACATTTCAGTTCCACCTTTTTCCCCTATCCCCAACAACCCATTCACGTCCAGTTTAAAAATATTCAAATCACCCCACCTGGACCGAGGAAGAGCGCTCCAAAGTTGCAGCAAGCCTCAGGGGAAAGATTCCTCGTCTTCACCTTCAAATGGGAGACCCTTTACCATTACTCTAGGACCAGAGGGCACAGTTTCTCTCATAAAAAAAGGGAAATATCCTTTCAGCGTCCACCTTCACAACCCTGGAGGTTTTTTTAACAAAAATATATCAAGATCACCTTCTATCATTCTAAATTCCAAGCTCAGCCAGTCCTATCGTTCCTCATAATATATCACACACAATTGATAGGATGTCAAATTATGAGGGTCACAGAGAGGGGACCATAAGACATAAGAGTGCTAGTAAGGCCATTCGGCCCATCAAGTCCGCTCCGCCATTCAATCATGGCTGATGGGCATTTCAACTCCACTTACCCGCATTCTCCCGTAGCCCTTAATTCCTTGTGACTTCAAGAATTTATCAATCTCTGCCTTGAAGACATTTAGCGTCCCGGCCTCCACTGCACTCTGCGGCAATGAATTCCACAGGCCCCCCACTCTCGGGCTGAAGAAATGTCTCCGCATTTCTGTTCTGAATTGACCCCCCCCCCCCCCTAATTCTAAGGCTGTCTCCACGGGTCCTAGTGTCCTTGCCTAACGGAAACAATTTCCTAGCGTCCACCCTTTCCAAGCCATGTATTATCTTGTACGTCTCTATTAAATCATAAGACAGAAAGAAACATTTCCCCTCAGAGGAGAGATCAATGACCAGGGGATAGATTTAAGGTAAGGGGCAGGGAGTTGAGAGGGATGTAAAAGGAAAACTATTTCACCTGGAGGGTGGTGGGAATCCAGAACTTATTGCTCATCAGGGTGGTATAGGCAGAAACTCTCATAGCATCGTAGTAGTATTTGGATGTGCACTTGCGATGCCAGACCATACAAGAGTATGGGCCAAGTGCTGGCAAATGGGATTACAATAGTTAGGCACAGGTTCAAAGAGCCTTTTTCCTGTGCTGTAGACCTCTACTCTAATACTGGAGAAACTCAGCAGGTCTGGCAGCATCTGTGGAGACAGAAACAGAGCTATTGTTTCGATATGAAAAGGAGTCTTGTCAAACTTGAAAAGTTCATTTGGTTCCTCTTTCCATGGGCCCTGCTACATTATCTCCATTTTTTTTGCGTGTTTCTTTCAGCCCAGATATCAATTGAAGAAACCTTCCCTGAACAGTTTCTAATGCATTCACATCCATCCTTACAAAGGGTCTCCTTTTAGCACAGGCTTAGATTAGATTACGTACAGTGTGGAAACAGGCCCTTCGGCCCAACAAGTCCACACCGACCCACCGAAGCGCAACCCACCCATACCCCTACATTTACCCCTTTACCTAACACTACGGGCAATTTAGCATGGCCAATTCACCCTGACCTGCACATCTTTTGGACTGTGGGAGGAAACCGGAGCACCCGGAGGAAACCCACGCAGACACGGGGAGAACGTGCAAACTCCAGTCAGTCACCTGAGGCGGGAATTGAACCCGGGTTTCAGGCGCTGTGAGGCAGCAGTGCTAACCACTGTGCCACCGTGCCGCCCACAACTGCCCAACTGCAGGATGGCATTCACACCTTTACATTCTGTTCCTCTCGCATTGAAGCCCCACTCTTCCTCCTTAACTGGGGAGGTAAAAAAATAAAATCCTGTGGCACTCTTCAAAGAGGGAGCACTCCCCTGTGCCCTGGCTGATATTCAACCTTGAACACAAACACAATCCCATTTTATTTGGTCATGCTGCTCTTTACGGGAGGGAACAGTGCCCACTGTTACACTGGAACACTGAATTTACTCTAGAGGAAAAAAGCCACAAGGTCTTGCGTGACATCCCGAGACAGCGCACGTGGTTATACAAATGCAACTCCTTCTTCCCGCCCTCCGCCCAGGATGGGTCAATGTTCGGCTTGCTTCAGCCAGAGCTGACAGTATGAGATGTCAGATGCTAATTGCCCACAGAGCCGGTGAAATTTCAGTGGGCACTCGGAACATTCTCACCACTGCAAAAATCAACGTCCATTAGACTCTCTTGGCATCAAAGGACAACTTGAACTCAACTCTAGCCTGAAGATAAATGCATTGCTTAATAGGTCATTTCATGAGGGTTAGTAGGACAGCTCTCCCTTGTACTGTGTCACTGCTTCTGTCTTCCAAGTGCTCACGTATCTTGATCGTAGCCAGTTTGAGGGGCAGGATGTCCATTCACTCGCTCTCCTCTGCACCCCTACGAGCTACCAGTCAGAAGAGAGGGAGGCCACAGAAATGTCAATGTGCAATCGCTTTTTCTCCCCCCTTGGCTTGCGCCACGGTTCATCCGACTCAAATGCAATTTTCCCCTCAGAGTAGCTCAACTCTCAGTTAATTCAAAGCCCATTTAACAAAGATGGGCATCCACTCTGCCAACCCCCCTGAAATAAAACCTGCCACCGACAGCTCAACCACGTTACTTGACAAGTCCGTCCTGCTGTTCGTTTATGGGACGTGGATCTCACCAGCAAGGCCCAGTTGATATCCTCCTCCCTTGACTGTGGGCGGCACGGTGGCACAGTGGTTAGCACTGCTGTCTCACAGCGCCTGAGACCCAGGTTCAATTCCTGCCTCAGGCGACTGACTGTGTGGAGTTTGCACGTTCTCCCCGTGTCTGTGTGGGTTTCCTCCGGGTGCTCCGGTTTCCTCCCACAGTCACAAGGATGTGCGGGTCAGGTGAACTGGCCATGCTAAATTGCCCATAGTGTTAGGTAAGGGGTAAATGTAGGGGTATGGATGGGTTGCGCTTCGGCGGGTCGGTGTGGACTTGTTGGGCCGAAGGGCCTGTTTCCACACTGTGTAAGTAATCTAATCTAAATCATAGACACTGCCCCCAAAGGTTGGTGTGACAGAAAAGATGACAAGAGGAGGGGAACTAAATCAAAACTGTATTGGTGAGGCGGGGGGAGATAAATGTACTTTCATGTCCAACCTCACTATTTCCTCTTCTCATTCTCTCTCTATTTCTGACACACGGGATGAAGATTTCTCTCATTCTAAAGAGACCAAGGGATCTGGGAGGAGAGTGGGATTAGGGGATTGAGCTCGATGATCAGCCTTGAATGACAGGGCAGGCTCAAGGGGCTTGAATGGCCTACTCCAGTTCCTACCTTCTGTATTACCTCATCTCCAACGAGGACCCCACCATTCCTAAAGACTAGCGAACAGCGAGCACTCCCTTTCTGAGGATCCAGCTTTTATTTTTCTCCTATCCAGAAGTGCTCTTACTCACATGCTCCCACCCTCCCATCACCAAACCACCTGGGCTATTTTGCATCTATTAACCACCACCAAGAGATCACTGGTGGTTACCAACTGAATAATTCACATGGAAAGCACATTA
This sequence comes from Hemiscyllium ocellatum, assembly GCF_020745735.1. Lineage (NCBI taxonomy): Eukaryota > Metazoa > Chordata > Chondrichthyes > Orectolobiformes > Hemiscylliidae > Hemiscyllium > Hemiscyllium ocellatum. The sequence goes on along the minus strand of NC_083444.1, from coordinate 10,242,730 downwards.
AGGGCAATGCAAAACACCAAAGGGGAGATAACATTCTACACTGTGATGCCAACCTCTCTCTAAACAGGGCAACTGAGCCCCTTGCTGAGATATTTGTATCATCGATAGTCACAGGTGAGGTGCCGGAAGACTGGAGGTTGGCAAACGTGGTGTCATTGTTTAAGAAGGGCGGTAAAGACAAGCCAGGGAACTATAGACCGGTGAGCCTGACATCGGTGGTGGGCAGGTTGTTGGAGGGAATCCTGACAGGCATGTATTTGGACCGATTAGGAAAAGTCAGGATGGCTTTGTGTGTGGGAAATCATGTCTCACTAACTTGACTGAGTTTTGTGAAGAAGTAACAAAGAGGAGTGATGAGAGCAGAGCGGTGGACGTGATCTATATGGACTTCAGTAAGGTGTTCAACAAGGTTCCCCATGGGAGACTGATTAGCGAGGTTAGATCTCACTGAATACAGGGAGAACTAGCCATTTGGATACAGAACTGGCTCAAAGGTAGAAGACAGAGGGTGGTGGTGGAGGGTTGTTTTTCAGACTGGAGGCCTGTGACCAGTGCAGTGCCACAAGGATCGGTGCTGGGTCCACTTGCTTTTAATCATTTATAGAAATGATTTGGATGTGAACATAAGAGTTAGTTTGCAGATGACACCAAAATTGGAGGTGTAGTGGACAGCGAAGAGGGTTACCTCAGATTACAACAGGATCTGGACCAGATGGGTCAATGGGCTGAGAAGTGGCAGATGGAGTTTAATTCAGATAAATGCGAGGTGCTGCATTTTGGGAAAGCAAATCTTAGCAGGACTTATACACTTAGTTGTAAGGCCCTAGGGAGTGTTGCTGAACAAAGAGACCTTGGAGTGAAGATGATATTTGGTATGCTTTCCTTTATTGGTCAGAGTATTGAGTACAGGAGTTGGGAGGTCATGTTGCGGCTGTACAGGACATTGGTTTGGCCACTGTTGGAATATTGTGTGCAATTCTGGTCTCCTTCCTGTCGGAAAGATGTTGTGAAACTTGAAAGGGTTCAGAAAAGATTTACAAGGATGTTGCCAAGGTTGGAGGATTTGAGCTACAGGGAGAAGCTGAACAGACTGTTTTCCCTGGAGCGTCAGAGGCCGAGGGGTGACCTTAGACAGGTTTATAAAACTATGAGAGGCATGGATAGGGTAAATAGACAAGGTCTTTTCCGGGATGGGGGGGAAAAAAAAAGAGTCCAGAACTAGAGGTCATAGGTTTAGGGTGACAGGCGAAAGATTTAAAAGGGACCTGAGGGGCAACATTTTCACACAGAGGGTGGTGCGTGTATGGAATGAGCTGCCAGAGAAAGTGGTGGAGGCTGGTACAATTGGAGGGATAAGGGCCGGGTGCTGGGACTAGATTGGGTTGGGATTTCTGGTCGGCATGGACGGGTTGGACCGAAGGGTCTGTTTCTGCGCTGTACATCTCTATGACTTGATGAACCAATGGTGGGGAGTTGCCGGTGTTGGACTGGATTGGACCAGGTCAAAACTCACACCACCAGGTTCTAGTCCAACAGGGTTTGTTTGAATAAACCACCCTTCAGACCCTGGCCCTGCCTTCAGGGGCTACCAAGGATCGAGGCTCCACAAGCTAGTGTTTCCAAATAAACCCGGTGCACTTGAACCTGGTGTCAGGTGATGTTTTTTTACCTAAACAAATCAAGGGTATGGTGGACAGCGCCTGTTCCCTCTCCAAGGCCACCCGGTCATGAATGTAGACTTGGAAGAGGGGCAGACAGTCAGCAGTGCAGACCCCCCTCCCTCCACTGCCCAAACCTGCTAATGGCCAAACTGACCAGGCCCAGGAGCAAGCTACGAGAAGGTCCCCTGAGTTGCCCGCACCGAATGCCCAAAAGGAGCTGAAGTTTTACCAACAGCATGAAAGATTTTTCAAATAACTAAAAGAAAGGGGCGGGAGGGATACAAAACCTATCATAATAAACACACAGTCGGGCTGTGAGTCTGTGATCCACTGCAGTTACCCAGCTCTTAGAACACAACGTCCAGTCAGCATCATCGGCTCGCAGTCACCTCAGGAGCTATACTGGTGGGCTCTTAGCTGGGCCTGTACTGCTAACACTGACTGACAGCTGATAGTTTGGTCAAGGAGCAAGTGTTTTCCACAGCATCTTCCAAAAGGAAGAGAGGCAGACATCTAGAGCTTGGGGGCCAAGGCAACTGCAAACACAGCGACTAACAGGGAGATGTTCGAGGGGCTGGCATTAAGAGACTCGCTGAGATCTCAGGGTCGTAGGCCCGAAAGGAAACTGCAGAGATCAGAAGAGGCAAGATGGCAGAAGAATGTGAAAGCAAAACAGGCATTCAGTGTAGGTCACCGAGTCCAAGAGGGGGTGAACGGATGAGAGTTATGACATGAGACAGGAGGCTTTTGGACAAGATCAAACTCTCAGGGAGGACAGGACGAGGGAAACTGACCAAAGGGGGGAAAAAAAATGCATTGAACCACTCAAAATCACTATGGTCTGTGAGTGAGATTTCTCATCGCCATCGATGGCTACATTTACATAGCGCCTTTCAATCAAGTGAAGTGAACTTTAAGATGGATGTGTCAACGTGCATAACTGGGCACTCAAGATGGTGCCAAGAGAGGCAACAAGAACATGGGCAAGGCAGTGGATGAGATGACAGAGTTCCTCTGCTCTTGCCCACATGTTGGGGAGGTTTCAGCCAACCCCAGTGCACTTTCTTGCAATCACACACCCCACAACACTACTCAAAGAAAGCAACAGACGTTCTTCCTGGCCAACGTTTACCCCCATGATGAACTTCACGATGATCTAGATCGGTTCTGTATTGCCACTGAGGGGGAAGTTTGATGTGGGGAAAGTTTGCTCTGGGCTTCCTGAGTTCCAACAGCAACTACACTACATTTACTGGAATAAAAACTGTAGAGAGCACAAACAGACCCTTCGACCAACCACGATGTGCCAAACATGACACCAAATTAAACTAACCCTTTCTGCCTGCCCTTGGTCCACAGCGCTTCAGAGAACATCTCTGGGACACCCACACCAAGCAACGCCACCACCCAGTAGCCAAACATACCATGCAGGTCCTGGGCCTCCTCCATCGCCAAACCCTAACCACCCGAAGCCTGGCGGAAGAATGCCTCATCTTCCACCTCGGGACCCTCCAACCCTATGGCTTCAATGTGGATTTCGCCAGTTTCCTCATTTCTCCTCCCCCCCTCACCTTATCCCAGTTCCAACCTTCCAACTCGGAACTGCCCTCACAACCTGTCCATCTTCCCACTCCACCCTCCTTTCTGACCTATCACCATTACCCCACCTTCATCTACCTAGTGCACACTCAGCGACCATCCCCTCTCCCCAGCCCCAACCCCCTCTCATTTATCTCACCACCACCTCAGCCCACAAGTCTCATTCCTATGAAGAGCTTTTGCCCGAAGTGTCGATTCTCAAGCTCCTCGGATGCTGCCTGACCTGCTGTGCTTTTCCAGCGCCACTCTCTTTACTCTGACCTCCAGCATCTGCAGTCCTCCCTTTCGCCTACTTGGCCCACATCCCTCTATGAGAAAGTGAGGACCGCAGATGCTGGAGATCAGAGCTGAAAACGTGTTGCTGGAAAAGCGCAGCAGGTCGGGCAGCATCCAAGGAGCAGGAGAGTCGACGTTTTGGGCATGAGCCCTTCTTCAGGAATGAGGAGAGTGTGCCCAGCAGGCTAAGATAAAAGGTAGGGAGGAGGGACTTGTGGGAGGGGCGTTGGGAATGCGATAGGTTGGAAGGAGGTCAAGGTGAGGGTGATAGGCCGGAGTGGGGGGTGGGGGCAGAGATCTTAGCCTGCTGGACACACCCTCCTCATTCCTGAAGAAGGGCTCATGCCTGAAACGTCGAATCTCCCGCTCCTCGGATGCTGCCTGACCTGCTGCGCTTTTCCAGCAACACATTTTCAGCCACATCCCTCTATTCCTTGCATATTCATGTGCTTATCAAAAAATCCCTTGAATGTGCCTATTGTAACTGCCTCCACCACTACCTTGGCAGCACATTCCAGACCTCTACCACCCTGTGTCAATCAAACCTGCCCCTGGGATCTCCTTTGAATTTTTCCCCCTCTCACCCTAAACATATATCCTTTTGTGTTCAACATTTCAACTCAGGGCAAAAGATTCTGATAGTCAACCCTATCTATGCAGCTCAATTGAACAGCCTTGCTATCGATTCTCCCCTCAGTCTCTGCTGCTGCAGAGAAAATAACCCGAGTTTTTCTGGACTCTCCAGATAGTTCATATCCCCCGAAACCAGGCAGCATCCCAGTATACGTCTTCCGCACCCTCTCCAAAGCATCCACGTTACAGGAAGGATGAGATGCCCACTTGGGACAGCTGGAGCACCAACTCCAGCACACAGCGGTTAAGCCAAAATGCCTTGTTTCTGTGCTATAATGCCACTCCAAGGTCCTCCTCCACAGACACAACCCTCAAATTCCAACTCCCCAATTCTGGAACTTAGTGGAGCGAGGAGAATTGCACAAGCTACACAATCAGACACCATGCCTTCAGCTGCCTGGGCGCTCAGGCCTGGATTGGAAGGGGGCTAGAATACAAGAGAGATGTACCGCTGAGGCCGTACAAGGCTCTGGTCAGGCTAGATTTGGAGCATTGCGAGCTGTTTGGGACCCCACATCTAAGAAAGGACGTAACGGTGTTGGAGGGGGTCCAGAGGAGGTTACGAGAAAGTTACTACAAATGAAGGGCTTGTTGTACAAGAGCCAGTTGAGGACTCTGGGCCTGTTCCTGTTGGGCGTTTTGAGGGATGAGTGTTAGGATCTCATCGAAGCTTTCAGAATACTCAGGGGCCTGGATAGCGTGGATGCAGAGAGGATATTTTCAGTTGTAGAAGAGACAAGGACCCGGGGGGCACGGCCTCAGGGTGATGGGAGGATCCTTTAGAACAGAGGAGCAGGATTATCTTCAGCCACAGTGTGGTGAATCTATGGAACCGCATTGTCACAGTGGAGGCCAAGCCTTTGAGTGTATTTAAGAGTGATGCTCATAGAGTCATAGAGATGTACAGCACGGAAACAGACCCTTCGGCCCAACCCGTCCATGCCGACCAGATACCTTAACCTAATCTTGTCCCATTTTGCCAGCACCCGGCCCATATCCCTCCAAACCCTTCCTAGTCATATACCCATCCAAATGCCTCTTAAATGTTGCTCTTGACTGTTATGGAGATCAAGGGATAGGAGAATGCAAGACAGTGGGGTTGAGAAACATATCAGCCATGATCCAAAGGCGGTGCAGACTAAATGGGCCAAATAGCCTAGTTCTGCTTCTATATCTTATTCCGTCCCTCGTTCCCACCTCTGTCTCTCTCTTCACCCTACCCCACCCCCCACTTCTTCCTGAAAACCTAGCTCGTTATCCGAGCTTTCATTTCCCTGCCTTTGCATGGCTCGGTGGACATTTTGCTTGTTAAGGCTCCTGTGTAGGACCTTGCAGATGGTTGATTAATGTCAAAAAGGTGCATTATAAATGTACACTTTTTGAGAGAGAGAAAAAAAAAATCCCTGTGCGGCATACTCGACTTGTTTTTCCCACCAGCACCCCACCCTCCCAGGGGGCGTACACTGGAGGGGCAGAGAGAGTTATAAAAACCCTGCAAACAGGGTTAAAACCGCCGGCTTAAAAAACGCTAAAGGCACCACAATGAGGAAGAGGATGTTGTGCATTGTTGACACCGAAGTGCCGCCCTAGCTGAAAGTGAAACAGTTAAGCATGACAGCCAGAAAACGGAGTACATTTTGAAAAATGAGGAGCACGGTCAAACAAAAGATACCAGAGTCTACAACGCAACAACCGATGGAATATTCATGATCATTAACCATATGCATCACATCTGTGCCATCACGGGCTGTTAAAAATTAGAGAGAGAGAGAGAGAGACACAGAGAGAAAGAGAGCACAAGGGAGACAGGAACCTCCCCTCACGCCATTACACACAAAAAGAGAACAGGAGGGAAACAGGGTGGAGAGGGGGGGGGGGGGGTTGGAAAAAGGAAAAACGAAAGCTTTAAAACATTGGCTCCACTGCATTCGACAAAGCATCAGGTCCTTCCCAATTCCAGCAGTGAAGGGCTGACACTCAAATCCTGAAAGAGGGAAGCAAATCAATCCCCCTGGTAAAGACAACGTTGGCTGCCGCCCCGTTAGAAAAACGCAAAATCCGGCAGCCTTGTGAGGATCTGTAAACTACAAAAGCACAGGGAAATTATCCACTAACAAGGGAATGTAGGGAGCAGAACAGGAAAGCTAATGGAAAGGCTGGCTTTCATCATATAAACGCTCAGGCAAGAACAGATATTAGGTTAAGTAAACGTGCAATATCCCCAAAATACGTTAAATATTCCATTTCCATAAACAAAATTTATTTTTTTCTTCTGTAGGAAGTGCACAAAGAATCAAAGCACCATTAACTCTGCGCAGACAACACACACTCCCTGGTGAATCACACACGACATTACTGAATGCTAACAAGTATAAAGCCTACTCTCTGAAGGAGGGGGTGGGATAGACATTGGAAAAATAAGCATTCAAACCATCAAGAGTATTATACTTTAAAACAAAGGCCAAGCTTAAAATGTTTTTAAAAATATGAAGCACAGAACTAAACTGGAATATCCCAAGGTTTATAAGTGCTGATAGAATGCAAGCTATGACGGATATGGAGAAGGCAGACAATTGTGGATCAAAAATGTAAGATTATGGGAGGTTAGGAAAGGATACAGATGGAGGCACAAAGGAAAAAACAAGCAAGAGGAACACAAAAACAATAAAAATATAAAAATAGATTAAAAAAAACACACTAGCTTTTTTAAAAAAAATGCAAAACAAAAGGGGCCACAGAATTGTTTAAAAACACAAGCCCAAATCAGAAAATGAAGCTCTCTCTCCCTCTCAACTCAGGCCTTTTCAGACAGGAAATTCTCACAAGAAAGCAGGGCAGAGACAGAGAGAAAAAAAAGTAAGCAACCATTTCTACATTTTGGGATCTCTTTCTAAAATAAAAAGCCAAAAACAAAAGCAAGATAAAAATTGCAAAATAAAAGTGTTTTTTTTGTTTAATGGCTGCAGAGGTCTCTTTATACCTTAACATTCAAGAAAAGGCGATTATTATTTTTTATTGAATAAGATGAAAATATTAACACTCACAATTTAGAGAAACTGTATCCTAAAAACTGAAGAATGTTTTTCTAAAAAAAACATTAAAACTAACATTCTTTCTATAAATTGATTCATAATTCGTAAAAATCCAAGATGACCTGAAAGGATTGCTTCAAATTACAAGTTAAGGAGGATGCATAACTTGCAAAAATGCAAGAAAATCCAAGTCAAAAATAATCTTTTTAAACAATTAAGAGTTGGCAGGATTCATAAGTTGCAGAAAAATTAAGAAATTCCAAGTTAAATTTTAACAATTAAGAGCTAGCAGGATTCATTATTGACAAAAATACCAAAGGACATCAAAGTTAAAAATAGGATTTTTTAAAAATTAGACTTGTGCAAGAAATTCCAAGTTAAAAAATGTTTTTTTTAAATTTAAGTTAGTGCGATTTATAACTTATAAGAACACCAAGGACAGTCAAGTTAAAAATGGAATTTTTTCAAAAGAAAATTGGAGTTTTGCAGGAATTAATTTATGAAAATCCAAGTGCTTTTTTTAAATTAAGTTAGCAGGCTTCATAATTTACAAAAACACCTAGGAAAGTCCAATTAAAAACTGGATTTTTTATTAGAAAAATATTGGAATTTTGATCCTGTTTTTAGAAAAATATTGGAGTTTTGCAAGAATTAATTTGTAAAAATGCAAGAAAATCCAAGTTAATTTTTTTTTAAAAATTAAAAGTTAGCAGGCTTCATAAATTTGCAAAAACACCAAGGAAAGCCCAATTAAAAACTGGATTTTTTTTAGAAAAATATTGGAATTTTGCAAGAATTAATTTGTAAAAATGCAAGAAAATCCAAGTTAATTTAAATTGAAGTTAGCAGGCTTCATAATTTACAAAAGCACCAAGGAAAGTGCAATTAAAAAATGTGAGCTTTTTGAAAAATGGTAGTTTTGCAGGAATCAGTTTGGGGAAAATGCAAAGAGAATCCCAGTTGGAGAGATGTTTGCCAGTGAAGATGCTCTGTGAGTCATCTCCTGCCAGTGGCCTGCTCTAATAACCCCAGAAAAAGACAATGATTTCTCATTCCCCACCCCACCCCCTCCAATTTATTTCCTTCTGCTTACCTTCCACTGATGATTCACGATGTTAAAAGGGTGACAAAGCCGCATAGGTTTAAAGATATAAGTCGCCCGCCAGTGACAAGGGTCCTCGCCCTGTGGCTGCCTCTTGGCTTCTGTTGACGTCCACCCGCTGCCGCCGCCTCCTCGCTCCGCCCCGCCCCCTTCCTCGCTCCGCCCCGCCCCCTTCCTCACTCCGCCCCGCCCCCTTCCTCGCTCCGCCCCTCCTCACCCCGCCCCGCCCCCTTCCTCACTCCGCCCCTCCTCACCCCGCCCCGCCCCCTTCCTCGCTCCGCCCCGCCCTCTCCACACCCCGCTCCGCCCCCTTCCTCTCTCCGCTCCCTCCTCACCCCGCCCCGCCCCCTTCCTCACTCCGCCCCGCCCTCTCCACACTCCGCCCCGCCCCCTTCCTCACCCCGCCCCGCTCCCTTCCTCACTCCGCCCCCTCCTCACTCCGCCCCGCCCCCTTCCTCACTCCGCCCCCTCCGCACCCCGCTCCGCCTCCTTCCTCACTCCGCCCCGCCCCCTTCTCCGCCCCGCCCTGCCCTCTCCTCGCCCCGCCCCCTTCCTCACCCCGCCCCGCTCCCTTCCTCACTCCGCCCCGCCCCTCCCTCGTCCCACCGCCCCGCCCCTTCCCTCTGCCACGCCCCCCACTCCCTCGTCCCTCCGCTCCGCCCCGCCCTCCTCCCTCCGCCCCTCCCCCGCCTTCCCCGCCCTGGCGGGGGCAAAGCGACACACGTGAGTGGTTCAGCGAGCAACGCAAACTCCGGGTTCGCTTATGCTCCTCCAGCCGGCCCGCCGCCCAGCGTCGGACGCGACCACCTGCTGGGTCAGCGCCCTGCCATGGGGGGGGGGCGGGGAGGAGCGCGGGTGGCCAACCGAAATCTCACTCCTCGCCCACCCAGACTCCTTCCCTCGCCTCGGAATTGGTTCTTTTTTTGTTTTTTTTTTGCCTGCTACTCTGAGGTGAGCCTTTGCAGTCCGGCTTGCAGGCCCTGGGATGGTCAGCTTGAGCGGCCACACTGCTACTGTCTCCCAGCACCCCCCCTGTCAGTTATTGGAAGCGGCCGCCCTGCTCCATCCAGGGAGGGAGCACGTGACCCCAGCTCACCCAGAGCTGCTGTCAATCAATCAGGGACTGTGTGCATCAATGCCTCCATCTTCTGTCATTGCAAACAATCATCTATTTCTTGCCTCATTTTTCCTTTTGCCTTCTAAAATAAATAATTATTTGCAATGAATGCACTTTCCACCATGTGGCATTTCTGTCCCCCTTTTTAAAAAATAAATCTAGGGCAGCTACCAAATACTCTTATGCCATTTTAAAGAGCATCAGTTTCCTCCTCTCAAACACAGCTTGAAATACATTAGCCCCAAAATTCCTCCCCCAAAGCAACTTGCACCACTGTTTGCAAAGGGCACATTGCTGAGGAATTCAAGATTGTGGAGGGAGAGAATGAGGAGGCAACAGCGAGGGTGGGCGGAAATTAGATTAGATTAGCTCACTTTACAGTGTGGAAACAGGCCCCATTCGGCCCAACAAGTCCACGCCGACCCGCCAAAGCGCAACCCACCCCATACCCCTACACCTAACACTACCGGCAATTTAGCACGGTCATTTCACCCTGACCCGCACATCTTTGTGACTGTGGGAGGAAACCGGAGCACCCGGAGGAAACCCACGCAGACGCGGGGAGAACGTGCAAACTCCACACAGTCAGTGACCTGAGTCGGGAATTGAACCCGGGTCTCTGGCGCAGTGAGGCAGCAGTGCTAACCACTGTGCCACCGCGCCACCCACCTGCCACCGTACCGCCCACCAATTTAATTAAACTGCAAGGAGTATCATTTTCAACAATTATGGCTTGCATTTATCTGGCACCTTTGACATAGAGTCATAGAAATGTACAGCACCCTTCAGTCCAACTAGTCCACGGTGACCAGATATCCCAACCTAATCTAGTCCCACATGTCAGCACCCGGCCCATATCCCTCCAAACCCTTCCTATTCATATACCCATCCAAATGCCGTTTAAATGTTGCAATTGTACCAGCCTCCACCACTTCCTCTAGCAGCTCATTCCATACCCGTACCACCCTCTGTGTGAAAACATTGCCCTTAAGTCTCTTTTATATCTTTCCCCTCTCACCCCAAACCTATGCCCTCTAGTTTTGGATTTCCCCCACCCCAGAGAAAAGAGCATGTATATTTATCCTATCCATGCCCCTCATGATTTTATAAACCTCCAGAAGGTCAGCTCCTGACACAGCCCTAGCCTATACAACCTCGCTCTCTAGCTCGAATCCTCCGACCCTGGCAACATCCTTGTAAATCTTTTCTAACCCTTTCAAGTTTCACAATATCTTTCCGATAGGAAGGAGACCAGAATTGCATGCAATATTCCAACAGTGGCCTAACCAATGTCCTGTTCAGCCGCAACATGACCTCCCAACTCCTGTACTCAATACTCTGACCAATAAAGGAGAGCATACCAAACACCTTCTTCACTCGGAGAAAGTGAGGATAGAGCTTCTTCAAGGAAGGCACCTTGAATTTCCTGAAGAAGGGCTCATGCCCGAAACAGAGATTCTCCAGCTCCTTGGATGCTGCCTGACCTGCTGCGCTTTTCCAGCAACACATTTTCAGTTCTGATCTCCAGCATCTGCAGTCCTCACTTTCTCCTACCTTCTTCGCTATCCTATCTACCTGCGACTCCACTTTCAAGGAGCTATGGACCTGCACTCTAAGGTCCCTCTGTTCAGCAACACTCCCAAGTGTATAAATCCTGCTAAGATTTGCTTTCCCAAAATGCAGCACTTCAAATTTATCTGAATTAAACTCCATCTGCCACTCCTCAGCCCATTGGCCCATCTGGTCCAGATCCTGTTGTAATCTGAGGTAACCCCCTTCGCTGTCCACTACACCTCCAATTTTGGTGTCATCTGCAAACTTACTAACTGTACCTCTTATGCTCACATCCAAATCATTTATGTAGATGACAAAAAGTAGAGGACCCAGCACCGATCCTTATGGCACTCCACTGGTCACAGGCCTCCAGTCTGAAAAACAATCCTCCACCACCACCCTCTGTCTTCTACCTTTGAGCCAGTTCTGTATCCAAATGGCTAGTTCTCCCTGTATTCCATGAGATCTAATCTTGCTAATCAGTCTCCCATGGGGAACCTTGTCAAAGGCCTTACTGAAGTCCATACAGATCACATCTACTGCTCTGCCCTCATCAATCTTCTTTGTTACTTCATCAAAAACCTCAATCAAGTTTGTGAGACATGACTTCCCACGCACAAAGCCATGGTGACTATCCCGAATCAGTCCTTGCCTTTCCAAATACATGTACATCCTGTTCCTCAGGATTCCCTCCAACAACTTGCCCACCACCGAGGTCAGGCTCACTGGTCTATAATTCCCTGGCTCATCCTTCATTGGGAGTCACACAACATGGAAACAGACCCTTCCGACCAATTTTCAAGGCACTTCCCAGAAGCATTAGGTGGTAAAATTTGACACAAATGGAGATGTTATTGCATGGGCAAGGGCCAATGGTTTCTCTAAGCCATTTAATGATTCCTTCATTGTTTTCACATGTACCGGGATACAGTGAAAAGTGTCATTTTACATGCAATAGAGGCAGATTGTACCGTACAAAGTGCATCAGAGTAGAGGACAGAGGGCAGAATGCAGACTTACAGCTGCAGAGAAGACGCTGAGAGTTCAGAATTAATATTTGAGAGGTCCATTCAAAATTGACAATAGACAATAGGTGCAAGAGTAGGCCATTCAGCCCTTCAAGCCTGCACCACCATTCAATATGACCATGGCTGATCATTCCTAATCAGTATCCTGTTCCTGCCTTATCTCCATAACCCTTGATCCCACTATCCTTGAGAGCTCTATCCAACTCTTTCTTAAATGAATCCAGAGACTGGGCCTCCACTGCCCCCTGGGGCAGAGCATTCCATACAGCCACCACTCTCTGGGTGAAGAAGTTTCTCCTCAGCTCTGTCCTAAATGGTCTACCCCGTATTTTTAAGCTGTGTCCTCTGGTTCGGCACTCACCCATCAGCGGAAACATGTTTCCTGCCTCCAGAGTGTCCAATCCTTTAATAATCTTATATGTCTCAATCAGATCCCCTCTCAGTCTTCTAAACCCAAGGGTATACAAGCCCAGTCGCTTCAGTCTTTCAGTGTAAGGTAATCCCGCCGTTCCAGGAATGGGAAGAAGTTTTTCCTTAACCTTGTCATATCTGAATTCAAACATATCTTGTACAACCACTACGGGAGGTCCACATACTCCAAGGTGCAGGTCTGTTGACTTTCAGTTCTGGGAGTTACTGCCACACACAGCAGCAGGGAAAATTAGAGGGTATTAAGAAATGCCTTAAAAGAAGAGGAGACAAATGGAGAGGTAAGGCGGGGCTCGTTCCAGAGCTTGGGATTCTGAGCAGCCACCGACAATGGGGAGCTGAACATCTGGAAATCCTCGTGAGGTCTCGATGGGAGGGGAGAAATCGGAGAGGGACAGGGAATTGCAGTGAGGCTATGGAGGGTTTTGAAGTCAGAGGGAGGATGAGAATTTTAATATCAAGGCACGAACTCCCCAGGAACCAATGGCGGTCAGTCAGCATAGACCCAATTGAATGGGGATTTGATGCGAGCTAAGGTCAGGGTCAGAAGAGTATTAAATAACTCCACCCTCACCGAGGGCAGAATGTGGGAGGCTCGCTAGGGGTGCATTAGAAATGGTTGAGATAACTGAGGGGCGCAACTAGTAAAACAGGCAAATAAGACAGAATTGTCCAATTGGTATGGAGGACCACTGAGTCCCTTTTCAAATATTGTTGCTTTTTCACTACTGTTGGTCTAGTTGAGGGTACTGGTATTGGCATGAGAATCTTCCCAGTGGATTGATTTTGCATTCCTTAAACACTCGTGTCCTCAGATGGTAATAGTTGTGGGTTACTGTTCCAGAGAGGATACCACTACATGACCACCTCCCTTCAATACCTCAGATGAGCAAGGGCTTTGTAAAAGACCTGCTGTATTCGGTATTTTCTGATCAACCTGTCCAGAATTGCGATGGCACACTTATGGAGCAGGTGGGACTTGAACCCTGGCCTCCTGGCTCAGAGTCAGGGACATTACCACTCCGCCACTTATCTCAGGTCTATTGCATTCAACTGAGCCATCAATCACACACATTGCCACAGGGATTGATGCCCCAATAAGGAACGATAGACATGGATGGGGTGGGAAGAAATAGGCACTCGAATGATCACGCACAATTATAAACCGAACACATCGCGAGAAAGTGAGGGCTGCAGATGCTGGAGTATCAGCGTCAAAAGCATAGCCACATCCGAAGAGCAGGAGAGTCGATGTTCCGGGCATAAGCTCTTCGCCAGGAATGGGTGGTGGGGTGGGGCGACTGTGGAAAGGGGGCTGGGAGATGAAAAGGGCGGGGTGGAGAGGGGGGGGGCCATAAATAGGAGGCCCCCACCTTCTACTTGTCTCTCAGCCCTCCCTCCCCTCCATGTTCCTGATGAAGAGCTTATGCTGGAAACGCCAACTGTCCTATTCCTTGGTGTGGCCCGATCTGCTGGGCTTCTCCAGCGCCACACCTTTCGACTCTAAACCGAACGTATCGCCAGATTAAACTAGTGGGAGAAGGTGGCAACTGTGTCTCACGGATTTGAGATCTATTTCACAGATCCAAGTGAATTAATCCAGACTGATATTTGAAGGACCAATCGTGAGGCAGTGCTGCACTGCCACAAGACGCCATCTTTTTTTTTCTTTGACATCACCCACAGCCACAATAAGGAGAGGGGCAGAACGTAGCGCGAAGGGTTAAATCCGACCGTGTACTTTGTTAATAAGACATCATCACAGGAAGTGACACAACGTCACATGATCTTGCACCTCACGGCAAGAGGAAGCCGCTAGAACATTTCCTAAATGTCATCCTCTCCCCTCGTGTCCTGGACTGCAATTTGTCCCTCAAGCAACACTATAAAAATAGACTTAGGTGTTACACGATCACCATCCTTTCGTAATAGCTCATTAACTTCTCATTAGCTGCAGGGCCTCAAACCTGGCCTTCTATCAACCTCAAATTTATAAATAAAACTCATCTAACATCAATTGGGGGAAGAGAGTTCCAAATGTATTGAGGTATTTCCAAATTTCACTCGGAGCGAATCTGGCTCTTGTTGTTAGACCATGACTTCCCCCAAACTCTCATGACCAGATTCTTTCCAACTACCAGACTGTTCCCCTTAACGCCTTGAAAATTTTAATCCAATCCCCTCCTTCTTTTACCCCTCTAAATTCCAGGGAACGCAACCTAACTTTGTCGAACTTCTCCTCGTCATTTAACCCTTGGGAGTCCAGGAAACATTCCTGTGGATTTACTTGGCGCCCACCTCAAGGCCGCTGCTGCCTTCCTGGGGTGTGGACGCTCGTTTATTTTATTCTTTCACGGGATGTGGGAATCACTGCGCGGGGCCAACCATTGCTGCCTGTCCCTCGTTGCCCCTTGAACTGAGTGGTTTGCTTGGCCATTTCAGAGGGCAGTTAAGAGGTAACCTCCCCTGGCATGGGCCTGGAGTCACATGTCATCCCGATTTCTCTCCCTAAAGGGTATGTCAGCGTTTGGGTCAGTGTTTCAGTGATTGATTAGATTACCTACCGTGTGGAAACAGGCCCTTCGGCCCAACAAGTCCACACCGATCCGCTGAAGCGCAACCCACCCATACCCCTACACTTACCCCTTCACCTAACACTACGGTGTAATTTAGCATGGCCAATTCACCCTGATCTGCACATCTTTGGACTGTGGGAGGAAACCGGAGCACCCGGAGGAAACCCACGCAGATACAGGGAGAACGTGCAAACTCCACACAGTCAGTCGCCTGAGGCAGGAATTGAACCCGGGTCTCTGGCGCTGTGAGGCAGCAGTGCTAACCACTGTGCCACCCACATGGTGAACCAGGTAGATTTCTACCACTGTTGATTGTCCCATGGTCAGTCATTTCTAATTTAAATGTCGGGAACTGCCACGGTGAGATTTGAACCCAACCCCTGGATTATACGCCCAGGAACATGACCTGTACATCATTATGGCTCACAGTGTCTCACCAGGGTTATGTCTGGCACAGTACCTGTGGCACTCAGTATGTCCCACCTCGTAATACAACACATCTCAAAAATAGTGTCTAATTCACACATGAAGAAGTCAATATTATCCATTTATGCTGCTTTGAGCATACCACACTGCCCAGGCGCCCACCACCCTCTGGTCACAGCATAATGGCCCTGACCATGACACACTATTAACTAGAGCACTAGGTCCTGCCCCTGGCCAGGACACTGTGTTGCCTCTTATTACCCCCTTCCCCCCCCTCAAACCTGGCCAGAGCTCATTGGCCCCGCCTCTAACCACAGTACAATGCCCTACCCCTAACCAGAGCACAGTGGCCACGACCCCATCCCTAGACAGGACATAGAGGCCTTGGCCCTTGACGCTACTCCTAACCAGCGCACAGAGGCCTTAGCCCTGGCCCCATCTCTAACCAGAGTACAGAGGCCATGACCCCGCCCATTGGCAGAGCACAGAGGCCCTGGCCCTGGCTCTGACTCTAACCAAAGCACAGTACTAATGGCCCCAGCTGAAGCCAGAGCACACAGGCCTTGGCTCTGTCCCTAACCAGAGCACAGAGGTTATGCCCTGGCCCTGGCCCTGGCCAGAGCACAGTGGCCTTGGCCTTGGACCTGCGTCTAACCAGAGCACAGTGACAATGGCCCCACCCTGAACCAGATTGCAGAGGCCATGACCCTGCCCCTAACCAGAGCACAGAGGCCTTGTCCCTGGCTCAGCCTCAAGCCAGAGCACAGATGACATGGCCCCACCTGTAACCAAAGCACAGAGGCCTTGTCAATGGCCTAGCCCCTAGCCAGAGCACAGAGGCCATGGTGCTGACTCCTAGCTAGAGCATAGAGTCCTTGACACTGAAGGACCACGCCTCCAACCAGAGACAGAGACCATGACCCTGACCCCTAGCCAGAGCACAGAAGCTTTGTCCTTGGCACAGCCACAACCCAGAACGCAGAGGCCATGGTGCTGACTCCTAGTCAGAGCACAGGGTCCTTGACCCTGGCCTTGCCCCACCCCTAACCAGAGCACAGAGGCCATGGCCCCGCCTCTTACCAGAGCACAGAGGGCATGGCCCCGCCTCTTACCAGAGCACAGAGGCCATGGCCCCGCCTCTAACCAGAGCTCAGAGGGCATGGCCCCGCCTCTAACCAGAGCACAGAGGCCATGGCCCCGCCTTTAACCAGAGCACAGAGACCTTGGCTCCGCCTCTAACCAGAGCACAGAGGTCATGGCTCCGCCTCCAGCCAGTGCACAGAGGCCATGGCCCCGTCTCTAACCAGAGCACAGAGGCCATGGCTCCGCCTCTAACCAGAGCACAGAGGCCATGGCCCCGCCTCTAACCAGAGCACAGAGGACATGGCCCCGCCTCTAACCAGAGCACAGAGGACATGGCTCCGCCTCTAACCAGAGCACAGAGGTAATTGCCCCACCTCTAACCAGGGCACAGAGGGCATGGCCCCGCCTCTAACCAGAGCACAGAGGTAATTGCCCCGCCTCTAACCACAGCACAGAGGGCATGGCCCCGCCTCTAACCAGAGCACAGAGGCCTTGACCCCGCCTCTAACCAGAGCACAGAGGACATGGCCCTGCCTCTAACCAGAGCACAGAGGACATGGCCCCGTCACTAACCAGAGCACAGAGGCCTTGACCCCTCCTCTAACCAGAGCACAGAGGGCATGGCCCTGACCCTAGCCCTGCCTCTAATAAGCGCAGAGTCCTGGAGCTTCCCCTAACCAGTGCTCTGTGGCCCCTGCCCCAAGGTGAGTACGAGCATCCTGCAATGCCCTAGCCCCCGGTTATTGGGCCCTGATCTAGCCCCGATGGGTCTGGATGGGGTATACATTCCCCGTTCAATCAAAATTATCCATTATTGGGGGCTGGAGGCGATCACACAAATAGAGACTGGATCAAACGGAAAGATAAGAATTTTAAAATCTTGTTTGCTGGTCAGTGAGTTCAGTTGATAATAGAGAAATGGAACTTATTATAATTTAAGACAGGGGCAGCAGACTAAGATGGCTTCTTGTTTACAGAGGATAGGGAGCCTAGCGAAAAGCACCGTGAAACAGCTGAGTCTAGAGGGCTACAGAGGCAAGAATGGGATTGATTACTTTAAGTGAAACACACAAAGGAAAAGGAATAGAAGGATATTTCTGAGATGAAGAGGGGGGAGAGAAGGCCCGTGTGGAGGGGATATCATCATGGAGTACATGGGCCGAATGGCCTGGAAATTCGAATCTCCCGAACATCAAATACTCAGACATCTTGTACAGCCATGCTGTTGCAGCTCTCCCCAAAAGCCTCCCACCTCTCACAGATACAACCCACCGCCCCCTTATTGCACAGAAACCAATCACCACATCCCACGTTACTCCAGATCCCTGGATCCCAGAGATTTCTGGAACTGATCTTCCTCTCCAGCGTGCTTGGAATCCACGGAATCTCAAGCCCCAAGTGCTCCCAATTGCACGGACCTATTCTTGCCAAATACTGCCCAATACCCTGATGCCAACTGGCCGTTCCCAGAGCATCCTTTTTGAGCACTCCGAGACCCGAAAAAAAAAGGTTCCTTGTGGTGGCAAGTTACTGTCGGTGATGCCACCACATGGCATAAGGTGCCATTCCTGAAAGCATCTGACTCAAACTGAAAACGATCGATTGGCAGTGCACAAACTGCCCTCTGAGTTCTGTGTTCAGGAGGTAAAGGGTATGTCATTTTCGATCTGTATGAGGAGTTACAGAGAGGAGCTGGTGAAACCTTGCCAATTCCAATATACTTTAATTAATCCAGCGATGTTACCCCTTGTACTAGAAGAAACTGGGTGTGCAAATTACGGCATTGGAAAAACCAACAGCCAGAACCTTAGTTTGGCCACTTTTGGAGTCCTGTGTTCAGTTCTGGTCTCCCCGCTCAGGACATTGTGAAAGGGTTCAGAACAGGATGTTGCCGGGATCAAGGAGGAGAGGCTGGGGCCGTTTTCCCTGGAGCTTCGGAGGCTGAGGGCTGACTTTACAAAATCATAAGGGGCATGGATTGGACAAATAGACAAGGTCTTCTCCCTGGGGTCAGGGAGTCCAGAACTAGAGGGTATAGGTTTAGAATGAGAGGGGGAAAACTTAAAAAAGACCTTAGTGACAGCCTTTTCAGGCAGAGAGAGTGGTGCGTGTGTGGAATGAGCTGCCAGAGGAAGTGGTGGAGACTGGAACAATTACAGCATTGTATGGGTATATGAATATAAAGGGTTTACACAGATATGGGCCAAATGCTGGCAAATGGAACTAGATTAATTAATTTGCAATAGCTGGTCAGCATGGACAAGTTGGACCGAAGGGTCTGTGTCTCTTGCTCTACAGCTCTATGACTCTGACAGACATTTATTATTATGACCGATTATACACTTACCTCAGCCACAGAAGTGTCTGGGTTAGTACTAACCCATTAGTCAACAGACAATAGACAATAGGTGCAGGGGTAGGCCATTCTGCCCTTCGAGCCTGTACCACCATTCAATATGATCATGGCTGATCATCTTTAATCAGTATCCTGTTCCTGCCTTATCTCCATAACCCTTGATTCCACTATCTTTGAGAGCTCTATCCAACTATTCCTTAAATGAATCCAGAGACTGGGCCTCCACTGCCCCCTGGGGCAGAGCATTCCACACAGCCACCACTCTCTGGGTGAAGAAGTTTCTCCTCAGCTCTGTCCTAAATGGTCTACCCCGTTATTTTAAGCTGTGTCCTCTGGTTCGGCGCTCACCCATCAGCGGAAACATGTTTCCTGCCTCCAGAGTGTCCAATCCTTTAATAATCTGATATGTCTCAATCAGATCCCCCTCTCAGTCTTCTAAACTCAAGGGTATACAAGCCCAGTCACTCCAGTCTTTCAGCATCAGGTAATCCCGCCATTCCAGGAATTGACTATAGGGCACAATATTTCCAGTAGGGTGTCATGCTTCAGGAAGTCCAAAGTAAGATGGAGTCTGAGCCCTTCATTCCCAGGCTATAGTGCGGGTGATGATACCTAAGGCCGATGTCGATGCTCAGTGTATTGCCAACCATGAGATGTGACACAAGGACAAAGTTGACTTGTTGCAACAATATGAAGTCTTCACGAGACAGTCACTGGTGCGGTTTTAACCTGTTAGTACATAGCCAATAGGAGCAACACCGTGGTTTCTCAAGCCTGCTACATTATTCAACCTGGATAACATTTGATCTTCCACCTCAGTGCCAATTTCCTGTCCAACCCTCATGCCCTTTGATGCCCTTAATATTTGCAAATCCATCAATCCCTGAGTTGAAGATACTCAGTGACTGCACCGGGAGGGGAACACATTCCAAAGGTTCACCACCCTCAGACTGAAAATGATGCCTCCTCAACTCAGGCCGTAATGGCCTCCTCTTATTCTGGAATACCCTCCCTCCAGCCAAGAGAAGCATTCTTCCTGTATCCACCCTCTTGGGCCTTGTGTGTGTTTGAGTGAGATCACCTGTCAGCCTTTGTGATCTCTGGATCACACACACACACCCTTTCTCTGTCACACATACACACATTCTCTCTCTCTCTCTCTCACACACACACACCCTCTCTCTCACACAGACGCACAAACCCTCTCTCTCTTACACACACACCCTCTCCCTCTCACACATGCACACACCCTCACACACACACACACTCTCTCTCACACACGCACACACCCTCTCTCTCTCTCACATAGGCACAAACCCTCTCTCTCTCACACACACACACCCTCTCCCTCTCACACATGCACACACCCTCACACACACACACACACTCTCTCTCACACACGCACACACCCTCACACTCGCACACACACCCTCAGACACACACACACCTTCTCTCTCTCACATACACACAAACCCTCTCTCTCTCACACACACACACAAACCCTCTCTCCCTCTCACACACACCCTCTCCCTCTCACACATGTACACACCCTCACATACACACATCCTCTCACTCTCACACACGCACACACACCTTCACACACACACACCCTCTCTCACGCGCACACACTCTCTCTCTCACACACACGCACACCCTCTCTCACACATGTGCACACCCTCACCCACACACCCTATCCCTCTCACACATGTACACACCCTCACACAGGCACACAATCAGACGCACGCACACACCTTCTCTCTCTCACACAGGCGCACACCCTCACACACCCTCATACACACTCCCTCTCCCTCTCACACCACACACACGCTCTCTCTCTCGCACACACTCACACACACACCCTCACACACACACACCCTCTCTCACGCACACACACTCTCTCTCTCACACACACACGCATACCCTCACCCACGCACCCTATCCCTCTCACACATGCACACACCCTCACACACTCTCCCTCTCACACACTCCCTCTCTCTCACACATGCACACACCCTCACACAAACACACCCTCTCCCTCTCACACATGCGCACACCGTCACACATGCACACACTCACACACATCCTCTCTCACACACACACCCTCACACGCACCCTCACACACACATCCTCTCTCTCTCACTCGCACGCACCCTCTTCTTCTCACACACACACACCCTCATAGACGGACAAGACCCTCACACACACACACACCCTCTCACTCACACACACACATCCTCTCCCTCTCACACACCCTCTCTCTCTCACACATGCACACACCCTCACACACACACCCTCTTCCTCTCACACACCCTCTCCCTCTCACACACGCACACACCTCTCTCTCACACACGCACACACCTTCTCTCTCTCACATACACACACACCCTCACACACACCCTCATACACACTCCCTCTCCCTCTCACACCACACGCACACGCTCTCTCTCTCGCATACACTCACACACACACCCTCACACACACACACACACACACCCTCTCTCATGCACACACACTCTCTCTCTCACACACACGCACACCCTCTCTCTCACACACACGCACACCCTCACCCACGCACCCTATCCCTCTCACACATGCACACACCCTCACACACACCCTCTCCCTCTCACACACTCTCTCTCACACACACGCACACACCCTCACACAAACACACCCTCTCCCTCTCACACACGCGCACACCGTCAGACATGCACACACTCACACACATCCTCTCTCACACACACACCCTCACACACACATCCTCTCTCTCTCACACGCACGCACCCTCTCCTTCTCACACACGCACACACCCTCATAGACGGACACAGACCCTCACACACACACACCCTCTCACTCACACACACACATCCTCTCCCTCTCACACACCCTCTCTCTCTCACACACGCACACACCATCACACATGCACACAACTCACACACACATACACCCCCTCTGTCTCTCATACACCCACACGCCCTCACACACGCACACATCCTCTCCCTCTCATACATGCACACACCCTCACACACACACACACCCTCTCCCTCTCATACATGCACACACCCTCACACACACACACCCTCTCTCTCACACACACACCCTCACGCACGCACACACTCACACACATCCTCTCTCACACATGCAAACATCCTCACACACACACACCCTCTCTCACACACGCACACCCTCTCTCTCTCACACACGCACACCCTCTCTCTCTCAGACATGCACACACGCTCACACACACACCCTCTCCCTCATGCACACACCCTCACACACACGCATACCTTCACACACGCACACCCCTCACACACGCCCACACAGCCTCACACACACACCCTCACACACAACATCTCTCTCTCACACACGCACACACCCTCACACATGCACACACCCCCTCTCCCTCACACACACCCTCACACACACCCTCTCTCCCTCACACACATACTCACTCTCTCTCTCACACACACGCACACACGCTCTCTCTCACACACATACACTCTCTCACACACACGCACACACCCTCTCTCTCACACATGCACACACTCGCACACACACCCTCACACACACACACACACCCTCTCCCTCTCACACCGCACACACCCTCTCTCTCACACACGCACACACTCAGACATATCCTCTCTCACACACACACACCCTCAAACACACACACCCTCTATCTCTATCTCTCACACACAGCCTCTCTCACACATGTACACACTCACACACACACACCCTCTCCTTCTCACGCACGCACATACCCTCTGTCTCTCATACATCCACACACCCTCACACACACCCACACACCCTCACACACACCCTCTCTCTCACACACACACACACACACTCTCTCTCTCACACACACACACTCTCTCACACACACACACACTCTCTCTCTCATATACACACACACACTCTCTCTCACACACACACTCTCTCTCTCATATACACACACACACACTCTCTCACACACACACACACTCTCTCTCTCATATACACACACACACTCTCTCTCACACACACACACTCTCTCTCACACACACACTCTCTCTCTCTCTCATATACACACTCACACTCTCTCTCACACACACACACACTCTCTCTCACACACACACACACTCTCTCTCACACACACACTCTCTCTCATATACACACACACACTCTCTCTCACACACACACACACTCTCTCTCACACACACTCTCTCTCTCATATACACACACACTCTCTCTCTCACACACGCACACACCCTCTCTCTCTCACACACACACACACACACACACACACGCACATCCTCACACACACATAACGCACACCCTCTCACACACGCCCTTTCTCTCTCACACACGCACACACCCTCTCTCTCTCACATACACACACACCCTCTCTCTCTCACATCCGCACACCCTCTCTCTCTCACACACACACCCTGTCTCTCTCTCTCACACACGCACAAACCTCTTTCTCTCACACACACACATACCCTCTCTCACACAAGCACACACCCTCACACACACACACCCTCGCGCTCTCACACACATACACACAGACACACACAGACATACACACACAGACACCCTCACACACACACACACCCTCTCTCCCTCTCACACATGCACACACCCTCACACACACTCACCCTCGCTCTCTCACACACATACACACAGACACACACAGACATACACACACACACACAGACACACACACACACACACACACACCCTCTCTCCCTCTCACACACACACTCACCCTCGCTCTCTCACACACACACACACACACCCTCACCCACACTCACCCTCACTCTCTCACACACACAGGTGTCCTGACGCACTGAAAGCCCAGTAAAAGCTGCCATCAGAACTGTCACATGGCAGCCAATTGGTGCACAGCAAGATGCCACAGACAGCAATGGTGCAAAGCATCGGATTTTCTTTTTATTTGATGGCCAAAGGATCTGTTTCTGTGCTGTTTGACTCTCCGACAACATCAGTGAGGGGGATTGGCTGGGGGAGGGGGTGAGGGCGCAGCTCTGTGCAGAGAAGCATGACCCACTGAGTTCCACCAGTTACACCAAGCCAGTTCTACCCTTCGACTTCCCACCTGGATAATAACACAGGCGTCAAGGATGGGGTTAACTGAGGAACAGCAGAGAGGGATCAAAGTGGTTTCCTCCCTCTGTGTCTCCATTCCCTCTCTGACCTCGAGCCAAATGTTCTGCCAGGGCCTCACCGCGGGGGTGACCCATCAGGCACCTGCCAGAGGAAAGGGAAGCATGCAGAGCAGGCAGGAGGGGGGCATGGGCACAGCAGCTCAGGTGCCAGCTGCTCACTCCGTCGCCAGGGCAGGAAATACACGGGGTGCTCAGAAACCACCGCCTGACAACGCTGCCGTCAAACCGAGAGGCCCTGCCAGGCCGCAGAATAGGTCAAGGGTTTCACAGCTCCCGAGGCCATCTCACACACACACACTCACACACACACACTCACACTCACACACTCACTCACACACACTCACACACACACTCACTCACACACTCACTCACACACACACACTCACACTCACATACACACTCACACACTCACTCACACTCACACTCTCACACACACTCACACACACACACACACACACTCACACACACACACTCACACACACACACTCACTCACACTCACACACACACACACTCACACTCACACACAAACACACTCACAGTCACACACTCACACACACACTCACACACTCACTCACACACACACACACTCACACTCTCACACACACTCACACACACCGACACACACACACACTCACACACTCACTCACACTCACACACACACTCACACACACCGACACACACACCGACACACACACACTCACACTCACTCACACTCACACACACACTCACACACAAACACACTCACAGTCACACACTCACACACACTCTCACACACACACACTCACACACACACTCACACACACACACTCACACTCACACACACTCACACACACATACACACACACTCACACTCACACACTCACACTCACACACACACTCACACACAAACACACTCAGTCACACACTCACACACACTCACACACACACATACACACACACACACTCACACACACACACACACTCACACACACACACTCACACTCACACACACATACACACTCACACACACTCACACACACACACACTCACACACACCGACACAGACACTCACACACACACATACACACTCACACTCACACACACACTCTCACTCACACACACTCACATACACACTCACATACACACACACTCACACACACCTACACACACTCACACACACAAACACACTCACACACACACTCACACTCACACACACACTCACATACACACACACCGACACACACACACACACACACACACACACACACACAAAATGCTGTCCGAGAGCAGCAGTGCAGCTCCAATGTTAATCTCGAGATAAGCATCACACTCACTGAAATCCTTGATTTGATTCCAATCTGTAACAAACTCCTGGGTATCTGGTTTTCATAGTATGTAAACTATCCAAATGGCACGGTGGCACAGTGATTAGCACTACAACCTCACAGCACCAGGGACCCGGGTTCAATCCCACCCTCGGGCGACTGTGTGTGGAGTTGGCATGTTCTCCCCATGTCTGCGTTTCCTCGGGTTTCCGCCCATAGTCCACATATGTGCAGGTTAGGCTAGATTGGCGATTCTAAATTACCCACAGTACATGCTACATTGCTCATCGTGCCCAGGGATGAGCAGGTTAGGGTGGATTGGCCGTGCTAAATTACCCATAGTGCCCAGGGATGTGCAGGTTAGGGTGGATTGGCCGTGCTAAATTACCGATAGTGCCCAGGGATGTGCAGGTTAGGGTGGATTGGTGATTCTAAATTACCCATAGTGCCCAGGGATGAGCAGGTGAGGGTGGATTGGCCATGCTAAATTACCCATAGTGCCCAGGGATGAGCAGGTTAGGGTGAATTGGCCTTGCTAAATAACCCATAGTGCCCAGGGATGTGCAGGTTAGGGTGGATTAGCAGTGCTAAATTGTCCCATAGTGTCCAGGGATGTGTAGGTTAGGGTGGATTGGCCGTGCTAAATTGTCCCATAGTGTTCAGGGATGTACAGGTTAGAGTGGATTGGCCGTGCTACATTGTCCCATAGTGCCCAGGGATGTGCAGGTTAGGGTGGATTGGCCGTGCTAAATTGTCCCATAGTGTTCAGGGATGTGCGGCTTAGGGTGGATTGGCCGTGCTAAATTACCCATAGTGTCCAGGGATGTGCAGGTTAGGGTGGATTGGCCGTGCTAAATTGCCACATAGTGTCCAGGAATGTGCAGGTTAGGGTGGATTGGCCGTGATAAATTGTCCCATCGTGTTCAGGGATGTACAGATTAGGGTGGATTGGCCATGCTGAATTGTCCCATAGTGCCCAGGGATGTGCAGGTTAGGGTGGATTGGCCGTGATAAATTGTCCCATAGTGCCCAGGGACGTGCAGGTTAGGGTGGATTGGCCGTGCTAAATTCCCATAGTGCCCAGGGATGTGTAGGTTAGGGTGGATTGGCCATGCTAAATTGTCACATAGTGTCCAGGGATGTGCAGGTTAGGGTGGATTGGCCGTGCTACATTGTCCCATAGTGCCCAGGGATGTGCGGCTTAGGGTGGATTGGCCGTGCTAAATTACCCATAGTGTCCAGGGATGTGCAGGTTAGGGTGGATTGGCCGTGCTAAATTGCCACATAGTGTCCAGGAATGTGCAGGTTAGGGTGGATTGGCCGTGATAAATTGTCCCATCGTGTTCAGGGATGTACAGATTAGGGTGGATTGGCCATGCTGAATTGTCCCATAGTGCCCAGGGATGTGCAGGTTAGGGTGGATTGGCCGTGATAAATTGTCCCATAGTGCCCAGGGACGTGCAGGTTAGGGTGGATTGGCCGTGCTAAATTCCCATAGTGCCCAGGGATGTGTAGGTTAGGGTGGATTGGCCATGCTAAATTGTCACATAGTGTCCAGGGATGTGCAGGTTAGGGTGGATTGGCCGTGCTAAATTCCCATAGTGCCCAGGGATGTGTTGGTTAGGGTGGATTGGCTGTGCTATATTGTCCTGCAGTGTCCAGGGATGTGTAGATTATGGTGGATTGGCCATGATATATTACCCCATAGTGCCCAGGGATGTGTAGTTTAGGGTGGATTGGCCATGCTAAATTGTCCCATAGTGCCCAGGGATGTGCAGGTTAGGGTGGATTGGCCGTGCTAAATTGTCCCATAGTGTTCAGGGATGTACAGGTTAGGGTGGATTGGCCATGATAAATTGTCCCACAGTGTTCAGGGATGTACAGATTAGGGTGGATTGGCCATGCTGAATTGTCCCATAGTGCCCAGGGATGTGCAGGTTAGGGTGGATTGGCCGTGATAAATTGTCCCATAGTGCCCAGGGACGTGCAGGTTAGGGTGGATTGGCCGTGCTAAATTCCCATAGTGCCCAGGGATGTGTAGGTTAGGGTGGATTGGCCATGCTAAATTGTCACATAGTGTCCAGGGATGTACAGGTTAGGGTGGATTGGCCGTGCTAAATTCCCATAGTGCCCAGGGATGTGCAGGTTAGGGTGGATTGGCCGTGCTAAATTGTCCCATAGTGTTCAGGGATGTACAGGTTAGGGTGGATTGGCCGTGCTACATTGTCCCATAGTGCCCAGGGATGTGCGGCGTAGGGTGGATTGGCCGTGCTAAATTACCCATAGTGTCCAGGGATGTGCAGGTTAGGGTGGATTGGCCGTGCTAAATTGCCACATAGTGTCCAGGGATGTGCAGGTTAGGGTGGATTGGCCATGCTAAATTGTCACATAGTGTCCAGGGATGTGCAGGTTAGGGTGGATTGGCCGTGCTAAATTCCCATAGTGCCCAGGGATGTGTTGGTTAGGGTGGATTGGCTGTGCTATATTGTCCTGCAGTGTCCAGGGATGTGTAGATTATGGTGGATTGGCCATGATATATTACCCCATAGTGCCCAGGGATGTGTAGTTTAGGGTGGATTGGCCATGCTAAATTGTCCCATAGTGTTCAGGGATGTACAGGTTAGGGTGGATTGGCCGTGCTACATTGTCCCATAGTGCCCAGGGATGTGCGGCGTAGGGTGGATTGGCCGTGCTAAATTACCCATAGTGTCCAGGGATGTGCAGGTTAGGGTGGATTGGCCGTGCTAAATTACCCATAGTGTCCAGGGATGTGCAGGTTAGGGTGGATTGGCCATGCTAAATTGTCACATAGTGTCCAGGGATGTGCAGGTTAGGGTGGATTGGCCGTGCTAAATTCCCATAGTGCCCAGGGATGTGTTGGTTAGGGTGGATTGGCTGTGCTATATTGTCCTGCAGTGTCCAGGGATGTGTAGATTATGGTGGATTGGCCATGATATATTACCCCATAGTGCCCAGGGATGTGTAGTTTAGGGTGGATTGGCCATGCTAAATTGTCCCATAGTGCCCAGGGATGTGCAGGTTAGGGTGGATTGGCCGTGGTAAATTGTCCCATAGTGTTCAGGGATGTACAGGTTAGGGTGGATTGGCCATGATAAATTGTCCCACAGTGTTCAGGGATGTACAGGTTAGGGTGGATTGGCTATGCTACATTGTCCCATAGTGTCCAGGGATGTACAGGTTAGGGTGGATTGGCCGTGATAAATTGTCCCATAGTGTTCAGGGATGTACAGGTTAGGGTGGATTGGCCATGCTAAATTACCCATAGTGCCCAGGGATGTGCAGGTTAGGGTGGATTGGCCGTGCTAAATTGTCCCACAGTGCCTAGGGATGCGCAGGTTAGGGTGGATTGGCCATGCTAAATTGTCCCATAGTGCCCAGGGATGTGCAGGTTAGGGTGGATTGGCCATGATAAATTGTCCCACAGTGCCTAGGGATGCGCAGGTTAGGGTGGATTGGCCATGCTAAATTGTCCCATAGTGCCTAGGGATGTGCAGGTTAGGGTGGATTGGCCGCGCTAAATTGTCCCATAGTGCCCAGGGACGTGCAGGTTAGGGTGGATTGGCCGCGCTAAATTGTCCCATAGTGCCCAGGGATGTGCAGGTTAGGGTGGATTGGCCATGCCAAATTACCCATAGTGCCCAGGGATGTGTAGGTTAGGGTGGATAGGCCGTGCTAAATTACCCATAGTGCCCAGGGATGTGGAAACTCGGTAGATGAGCCACTGGAAATGCAGGATTAGAGGCTGGTGGTTGGGTCTGAATGGGATGGTCTTCAGAGGGTCGGTGTGGACTTGATGGGCCGAAAGGCATGTCTCCACACTGTATGGAATCTGCGATTCTAATTCCAGTCTGTACCTCAGTCCCAGGTAACTGTTATTCTCTATATAATTTCCCCAAATCCCTCAACTGGATTCCAATTTGTAACTCACTCCTGCTAATATGTTATCCTACACATGAACCACTCTGAACCCCTCAATTTCATTCCAGTCTGTAAATCACTCTGAGAGTCTGCTAGTCTATACTGAGACCCTGTGAACCCCTCGATTAGATTCTAGACTGTAACTTCCAGGGATCTGTTCATTTACATATAAACCCCCTGAACCTGTCAACTTGATTCCAGTCTGTAACTCACTCCCGGGTGTCTGTTATTCTGTATATAAACCACACCGAAACCTCGATTAGATTCCAGTCTGTAACTCACTCCCGGGGTATCTGTTATTCTGTATATAAACCACACCGAAACCCTCGATTAGATTCCAGTCTGTAACTCACTCCTGGGGTATCTGTTATTCTGTATATAAACCACACCGAAACCTCGATTAGATTCCAGTCTGTAACTCACTCCTGGGGTATCTGTTATTCTGTATATAAACCACACCGAAACCTCGATTAGATTCCAGTCTGTAACTCACTCCCGGGATATCTGTTATTCTGTATATAAACCACACCGAAACCCTCGATTAGATTCCAGTCTGTAACTCACTCCTGGGGTATCTGTTATTCTGTATATAAACCACACCGAAACCTCGATTAGATTCCAGTCTGTAACTCACTCCTGGGGTATCTGTTATTCTGTATATAAACCACACCGAAACCTCGATTAGATTCCAGTCTGTAACTCACTCCCGGGATATCTGTTATTCTGTATATAAACCACACCGAAACCCTCGATTAGATTCCAGTCTGTAACTCACTCCTGGGGTATCTGTTATTCTATATATAAACCCCTCTGAACCCCTTGATTAGTTTTCAGTCTGTAACACACTCCCAGGTATCTGTTATTCTATATATAAACTCCCCTGAACCTCTCAATTAGATTCCAGTCTGTAAC
Organism: Hemiscyllium ocellatum; assembly: GCF_020745735.1. Lineage (NCBI taxonomy): Eukaryota > Metazoa > Chordata > Chondrichthyes > Orectolobiformes > Hemiscylliidae > Hemiscyllium > Hemiscyllium ocellatum. The sequence goes on along the minus strand of NC_083444.1, from coordinate 10,212,537 downwards.
TCATTCCTGGGTATCTGTTATCCTATATATAATCACCCCAAACTCCTTAATCACCTAAACCCTTAAATTAGATTCCAGTCTGTAACGCACTCCCAGGTATCTGTTATCCTATATATAAACTCCCCCAAACCCCTCAATTAGATTCCAGTCTGTAACTCATTCCCGGGTATCTGTTATCCTATATGTAATCACCCCAAACCCCTCAATTAGATTCCAGTCTGTAACTCATTCCTGGGTATTAGTTATCCTATATATAATCACCCCAAACCCCTTAATCACCTCAACCCTTAAATTAGATTCCAGTCTGTAACGCACTCCCAGGTATCTGTTATCCTATATATAAACTCCCCCAAACCCCACAATTAGATTCCAGTCTGTAACTCATTCCCGGGTATCTGTTATCCTATATATAATCACCCCAAACCCTCAATTAGATTCCAGTCTGTAACTCATTCCCAGGTATCTGTTATTCTGTATATAAACTCCCTGAACGCTTCCAGTAGTTTGCAGTCTGTAACCCATTCCTGGGTAAGTATCTTTCCCTGTGGAATAGGACATGTTGGCTCCTTCTCCAGCTGGAAGGGTGAGATGTTCTTGCGAGTGAGTTGCCCTGGCAAGACTGGCAGCTGCACAAAATAAGAAGGCATCAGGAAGGGATTAATCATCCCAGCAGAGCCCTGAAGCATCACTAAATGCCAACACTTTCCTATCAACATGTTTGGACTCATTTGTTTACATCATACAAACAAATGGACCTCCTGGGGACCAGCTCTCGCTCCCTTCTCAGCTCATTCTCCTCAGGGACACCTGCTCCTTCCCCATCGCTCACAACACGCTCCTTCACGTCATCAAACCGAACCATCGCTCGCTCCAGCTCTCTATATAACATCGGATTCAAGGAGGGCGCGCTTAGATAGTGAACAAAGGTCCTCCTGCGCTTTTATACTGAGAGTTACATTCTCTCTACCCTGTCCCCATCAAACACTCCCCAGGACAGGGACAGCACGGGGTTAGATACACAGTAAAGCTCCCTCTACACTGTCCCCCCCATCAAACACTCCCAGGACAGGGACAGCATGGGGTTAGATACAGAGTAAAGCTCCCTCTACACTGTCCCCCCATCAAACACTCCCAGGACAGGGACAGCACGGGGTTAGATACTGAGTAAAGCTCCCTCTACACAGTCCCCTATCAAACACTCCCCAGGACAGCGACAGCACGGGGTTAGATACACAGTAAAGCTCCCTCTACACTGTCCCCCCACCAAACACTCCCAGGACAGGGACTGCATGGGGTTAGATACAGAATAAAGCTCCCACTACACCGTCCCCCATCAAACACTCCCATAAGAGGGACAGCACGGGGTTAGATACAGAGTAATGCTCCCTCTACACTGTCCCCCCATCAAACACTCCCAGGACAGGGACAGCATGGGGTTAGATACAGAGTAAAGCTTCCTCTACACTGACCCCTATCAAACACTCCCAGGACAGGGACAGCACAGAGTTAGATACTGAGTAAAGCTCCCTCTACACTGTCCCCCATCAAACACTCCCTGGACAGGGACAGCACAGGGTTAGATACAGAGTAAAGCTCCCTCTACACTGTCCCCCATCAAACACTCCCTGGACAGGGACAGCACAGGGTTAGATACAGAGTAAAGCTCCCTCTACACAGTCCCCTATCAAACACTCCCAGTCACAGGAACAGCACGGGGTTAGATACTGAGTAAAGCTCCCTCTACACAGTCCCCTATCAAACACTCCCAGGCACAGGGACAGCACGGGGTTAGATACAGAGTAAAGCTCCCTCTACACTGTCCCCATCAAACACTCCCTGGACAGGGACAGCACAGGGTTAGATACAGAGTAAAGCTTCCTCTACACAGTCCCCTATCAAACACTCCCAGTCACAGGAATAGCACGGGGTTAGATACTGAGTAAAGCTCCCGCTACACAGTCCCCTATCAAACACTCCCAGGCACAGGGACAGCACGGGGTTAGATACAGAGTAAAGCTCCCTCTACACTGTCCCCATCAAACACTCCCTGGACAGGGACAGCACAGGGTTAGATACAGAGTAAAGCTTCCTCTACACAGTCCCCTATCAAACACTCCCAGGACAGGGACAGCACAGGGTTAGCTACAGAGTAAAGCTCCCTCTACACTGCCCACCATCAAACACTCCCAGGACAGGGACAGCATCGGGTTAGATACAGAGTAAAGCTTCCTCTACACTGACCCCTATCAAACACTCCCAGGACAGGGACAGCACAGAGTTAGATACTGAGTAAAGCTCCCTCTACACTGTCCCCCATCAAACACTCCCTGGACAGGGACAGCACAGGGTTAGATACAGAGTAAAGCTTCCTCTACACTGTCCCCCATCAAACACTCCCTGGACAGGGACAGCACAGGGTTAGATACAGAGTAAAGCTCCCTCTACACAGTCCCCTATCAAACACTCCCAGTCACAGGAATAGCACGGGGTTAGATACTGAGTAAAGCTCCCTCTACACAGTCCCCCCATCAAACACTCCCAGGACAGGGACAGCATGGGGTTAGATACAGAGTAAAGCTTCCTCTACACTGACCCCTATCAAACACTCCCAGGACAGGGACAGCACAGAGTTAGATACTGAGTAAAGCTCCCTCTACACTGTCCCCCATCAAACACTCCCTGGACAGGGACAGCACAGGGTTAGATACAGAGTAAAGCTCCCTCTACACTGTCCCCCATCAAACACTCCCTGGACAGGGACAGCACAGGGTTAGATACAGAGTAAAGCTCCCTCTACACAGTCCCCTATCAAACACTCCCAGTCACAGGAACAGCACGGGGTTAGATACTGAGTAAAGCTCCCTCTACGCAGTCCCCTATCAAACACTCCCAGGCACAGGGACAGCACGGGGTTAGATACAGAGTAAAGCTCCCTCTACACTGTCCCCATCAAACACTCCCTGGACAGGGACAGCACAGGGTTAGATACAGAGTAAAGCTTCCTCTACACAGTCCCCTATCAAACACTCCCAGTCACAGGAATAGCACGGGGTTAGATACTGAGTAAAGCTCCCGCTACACAGTCCCCTATCAAACACTCCCAGGCACAGGGACAGCACGGGGTTAGATACAGAGTAAAGCTCCCTCTACACTGTCCCCATCAAACACTCCCTGGACAGGGACAGCACAGGGTTAGATACAGAGTAAAGCTTCCTCTACACAGTCCCCTATCAAACACTCCCAGGACAGGGACAGCACAGGGTTAGCTACAGAGTAAAGCTCCCTCTACACTGCCCACCATCAAACACTCCCAGGACAGGGACAGCATCGGGTTAGATACAGAGTAAAGCTTCCTCTACACTGACCCCTATCAAACACTCCCAGGACAGGGACAGCACAGAGTTAGATACTGAGTAAAGCTCCCTCTACACTGTCCCCCATCAAACACTCCCTGGACAGGGACAGCACAGGGTTAGATACAGAGTAAAGCTTCCTCTACACTGTCCCCCATCAAACACTCCCTGGACAGGGACAGCACAGGGTTAGATACAGAGTAAAGCTCCCTCTACACAGTCCCCTATCAAACACTCCCAGTCACAGGAAGAGCACGGGGTTAGATACTGAGTAAAGCTCCCTCTACACAGTCCCCCCATCAAACACTCCCAGGACAGGGACAGCATGGGGTTAGATACAGAGTAAAGCTTCCTCTACACTGACCCCTATCAAACACTCCCAGGACAGGGACAGCACAGAGTTAGATACTGAGTAAAGCTCCCTCTACACTGTCCCCCATCAAACACTCCCTGGACAGGGACAGCACAGGGTTAGATACAGAGTAAAGCTCCCTCTACACTGTCCCCCATCAAACACTCCCTGGACAGGGACAGCACAGGGTTAGATACAGAGTAAAGCTCCCTCTACACAGTCCCCTATCAAACACTCCCAGTCACAGGAACAGCACGGGGTTAGATACTGAGTAAAGCTCCCTCTACGCAGTCCCCTATCAAACACTCCCAGGCACAGGGACAGCACGGGGTTAGATACAGAGTAAAGCTCCCTCTACACTGTCCCCATCAAACACTCCCTGGACAGGGACAGCACAGGGTTAGATACAGAGTAAAGCTTCCTCTACACAGTCCCCTATCAAACACTCCCAGTCACAGGAATAGCACGGGGTTAGATACTGAGTAAAGCTCCCGCTACACAGTCCCCTATCAAACACTCCCAGGCACAGGGACAGCACGGGGTTAGATACAGAGTAAAGCTCCCTCTACACTGTCCCCATCAAACACTCCCTGGACAGGGACAGCACAGGGTTAGATACAGAGTAAAGCTTCCTCTACACAGTCCCCTATCAAACACTCCCAGGACAGGGACAGCACAGGGTTAGCTACAGAGTAAAGCTCCCTCTACACTGCCCACCATCAAACACTCCCAGGACAGGGACAGCATCGGGTTAGATACAGAGTAAAGCTTCCTCTACACTGACCCCTATCAAACACTCCCAGGACAGGGACAGCACAGAGTTAGATACTGAGTAAAGCTCCCTCTACACTGTCCCCCATCAAACACTCCCTGGACAGGGACAGCACAGGGTTAGATACAGAGTAAAGCTTCCTCTACACTGTCCCCCATCAAACACTCCCTGGACAGGGACAGCACAGGGTTAGATACAGAGTAAAGCTCCCTCTACACAGTCCCCTATCAAACACTCCCAGGCACAGGGACAGCACGGGGTTAGATACAGAGTAAAGCTCCCTGTACACTGACCCCATCAAACACTCCCAGGTCAGGGACAGCACAGGGTTAGATACAGAGTAAAGCTCCCTCTACACTGCCCACCATCAAACACTCCCAGGACAGGGACAGCATCGGGTTAGATACAGAGTAAAGCTCCCTCTACACTGCCCACCATCAAACACTCCCAGGACAGGGACAGCACAGGGTTAGATACAGAGTAAAGCTCTCTCTACACTGCCCACCATCAAACACTCCCAGGACAGGGACAGCACAGGGTTAGATACAGAGTAAAGCTCCCTCTACACTGTCCCCAATCAAACACTCCCAGGACAGGGACAGCACGGGGTTAGATACAGAGTAAAGCTCCCTCTACACAGTCCCCTATCAAACACTCCCAGTCACAGGAACAGCACGGGGTTAGATACAGAGTAAAGCTCCCTCTACACTGCCCACCATCAAACACTCCCAGGACAGGGACAGCACGGGGTTAGATACAGAGTAAAGCTCCCTCTACATTGTCCCCATCAAACACTCCCAGGACAGGGACAGCACGGGGTTAGATACAGAGTAAAGCTCCCTCTACACAGTCCCCTATCAAACACTCCCAGTCACAGGAACAGCACGGGGTTAGATACAGAGTAAAGCTCCCTCTACACAGTCCCCTATCAAACACTCCCAGGCACAGGGACAGCACGGGGTTAGATACAGAGTAAAGCTCCCTCTACACTGCCCACCATCAAACACTCCCAGGACAGGGACAGCACGGGGTTAGATACAGAGTAAAGCTCCCTCTACACTGTCCCCATCAAACACTGCCAGGACAGGGACAGCATGGGGTTAGATACAGAGTAAAGCTTCCTCTACACTGACCCCTATCAAACACTCCCAGGACAGGGACAGCACAGAGTTAGATACTGAGTAAAGCTCCCTCTACAATGTCCCCCATCAAACACTCCCTGGACAGGGACAACACAGGGTTAGATACAGAGTAAAGCTCCCTCTACACAGTCCCCTATCAAACACTCCCAGTCACAGGAATAGCACGGGGTTAGATGCAGAGTAAAGCTTCCTCTACACTGTCCCCCCATCAAACACTCCCAGGACAGGGACAGCACGGGGTTAGGTACAGAGTAAAGCTCCCTGACATTCTATTTGGTATTTATTCCAGATCTAATTGTTTTGATACAGAACAAAACCCCTTTCAAACAGAGCTGGCTGGTACAAAGATAGCAAGAAACATGCCAAAAAGTGATTTCTGATGCAGTGGTATCAGAAATTTCCGATTTGATGCAGTAATTCAAAGGGAGAATGGTTTCCCGCAGTTTCCCAGTAGGTTTTGCCTTCTCCTTGTACTCTATCACACAGTGAACAATGTCAGCGTCCTTCCGAAATGATTCCTGTCTTAACCTTTGTGTTCTCACGCAGACAGGGTGTGAGATCCGCGTGAGACAAAGGAAAACCGAGAGAGCTCACATTCTAATTCCTCACAGCCCAACCCTTCGGCCTCAGTTCCAGCAATGGTTTCAGTCCATAACTTCACTGTCACGATGTTGAAAGTCTTGGCAAATATGAGCACAAAATAACAGCGAGATGGGAGAAAGACAGGCGGGCAGCAAGCAAAGATGGGGAGCAGAGTTTAAAAGAGAAATTGTCAGAGAGAAGGACAGGGTGAGGATACAGAGCATGAGGAATAGTCATGGGAGACAGTGAGAGACAAAGAAATGAGAAAAGGTCAGTCATAGGAATATGTGGTACGCGCAACAAACACACAGACACACACACACACGCAGACTCACACACACAGACTCTCTCACACACACACACACACACACGCAGACTCACACACACAGACTCTCTCACACACACACACACACACACGCAGACTCACACACACAGACTCTCTCACACACAAACACACACAGACTCACACACACACAGACTCTCTCACACACACACACAGACTCACACACACACAGACTCTCTCACACACACACACACACGCAGACTCACACACACACAGACACATACCTACACAGACACACACACACAGACACACACACACGCAGACACATACCCACATAGACACACACACACAGACACACACACACATACAGACACATACACAGACTCACACGGACACACACACATACAAATACACACACAGACACAGACTCACACCCACACAGACACACACACACACAGACTCACATCCAAACAGACACACACACATACACATACAGACAGACACACACACACACGCAGACTCACATACACACAGACACATACCCACACAGACACACACACACACAGACTCACATACACACACACACAGACTCACACACACACAGACACATACCCACACAGACACACACACACATACAGACACATACACAGACTCACACGGACACACACACATACAAATACACACACAGACACAGACTCACACCCACACAGACAGACACACACACAGACTCATATCCAGACACACACACACACACACACACAGACACACACACACACACACACACACACACACAGACACACACACACACATACACACACACACACACACACACACACACACAGACAAAAACAAGAATACAGAGGAGGAGCTGGGTGAAAGAGAAAGAGGGAAGTTCAGATAGAGTCAGAGACACTGAAAGAGATGGAGTATTCAGGGAAATGAGACATACACACACACACACAGTGAAAGGGAGAATGGAAAATACTCATCAAAGCCTGGATGCACGTTGGAACTCAGCCCCTCTGTGATTGGCAATGTTGAAAGTCAGCTGGCTGGCCAAGCTGTCCTGCACACCCAGTGTGTCTGTCTCTGACCCAGCCCCTCACCAGTATTCTCTGCTTGTTGTATTTAAGTGTGTGTGTGTGTGTGTGTGTGTGTGTGTGTGTGTGTGTGTGTGTGTGTGTGTGTGTGTGTGACATATTTCCACCCAGCCTGCATATCCCTGGACACTCTGGGCAATTTAGCATGGACTGTGGGAGGAAACCAGAGCACCCAGAGGAAACCCACGCAGACATGGGGAGAATGTTTAACCCATAGTCAGTTGCAGGAATTGAACCCAGATCCCTGGCGCTACGAGGCAGCAGTGTTAACATTGAGCCATCAATAATTATTGTACACAATATAGTACAAATAATCATTGTTATAATAATTATTTATCAGGCCAAATTTGACCAAAGCTTAGCAGTTAACTGTCAGTCTTCAGCAAGCTGGTGGATGATGGGGGAGGGTAAGGGTGTGGGAGGACTGGGAACGAGAGGGGATGTGATGGATGTGGAGTAAGGTAACAGGAAGAGTTTTGAGGGGAGGAATGGGGAAGGGTGAGTGATGAGGCAGGAAGAAAGGGGGCGGTGGTGAACGACTGGCAGAGGGAGGGAGGGAAGGGGGTGAAACGGTTGGTGGAGGAGTGGGACGGACCTGGAGGAATTTTGCCCCAGAATTATCTGAGATTCTGATCCCGATCGAAGAGAAGTGAAAATAAAAGATGGTGGCTTTTTTTTCAGCCAGTGGGGGGAAAGCGAGGGTGTTAGTCATAAAGGGATTGATGTGCTGGAATAAACAATTCAATGTTAAAGGGGTCACGGCTGTCAGGGGAACGTTTGAATGTGCACTCTTCCTCTGTTAGCAACTGCCTTCAACTTGCCTCCTCAGTGCCCATGTCTCAGACTGCTGAAGGGCAATAAACGGTCTTACTTACAGTATTAATGTCTAATATTCTCTGAGCACAGTGGCTCAGTGGTTAGCACTACAGCCTCACAGTACCAGGGACCCAGGTTCGATTCCACCTTTGGGCAACTTTCCATATGGAGTCTGCACATTCTCCCCGTGTCTGCGTGGGTTTCCTCCGGGTGCTCCGGTCTCCTCCCACAGTCCAAAGATGTGCAGGTTAGGGTGGATTGGCCGTGCTAAATTACCCCATAGTGTCCAGGGATGTGCAGGTTAGGGTGGATTGGCCGTGCTAAATTGCCCATAGTGTCCAGGTATGTGCAGGTTAGGGTGAATTGGCCGTGCTAAATTGCCCATAGTGTCCAGGGATGTGCAGGTTAGGGTGGATTGGCCGTGCTAAATTGCCCATAGTGTCCAGGGATGTGCAGGTTAGGGTGGATTGGCCGTGCTAAATTGTCCCATAGTGTCCAGGGACGTGCAGGTTAGGGTGAATTGGCCATACAAAATTACCCATAGTGCCCAGGGATGTGTAGGTTAGGGTGGATTGGCCGTGCTAAATTGCCCACAGTGTCCAGGGATGTGCAGGTTAGGGTGGATTGGCCATGCTAAATTACCCATAGTGCCCAGGGATGTGTAGGTCATGGTGGATTGGCCGTGCTAAATTAACTATAGTGCCCAGGGATATGTAGGTTAGGGTGGATTGGCCATGCTAAATTGTCCCATAGTGTCCAGGGATGTGCAGGTTAGGGTGGATTGGCCGTGCTAAATTGTCCCATAGTGTCCAGGGATGTGCAGGTTAGGGTGGATTGGCCATGCTAAATTACCCATAGTGCCCAGGGGTGTGTAGGTTAGGGTGGATTGGCCGTGCTAAATTGTCCCATAGTGTTCAGGGATGTGCAGGTTAGGGTGGATTGGCTGTGCTAAATTGTCCCATAGTGTCCAGGGATGTGCAGGTTAGGGTGGTTTGGCCGTGCTAAATTGTCCCATAGTGTCCAGGGGTGTGTAGGTTAGGGTGGATTGGCCGTGCTAAATTACCCATAGTGTCCAGTGATGTGCAGTTTAGGGTGGATTGGCCGTGCTAAATTACCCATAGTGTCCAGGGATGTGCAGGTTAGGGTGGATTGCCCATGCTAAGTTACCCATAGTGCCCAGGGATGTGCAGGTTAGGGTGGATTGGCCGTGCTAAATTGTCCCATAGTGCCCAGGGATGTGTACGTTAGGGTGGATTGGCCGTGCTAAGTTGCTCCATAGTGTTCAGGGATGTGCAGGTTAGGGTGGATTGGCCGTGCTAAATTACCCATAGTCTCCAGGGATGTGCAGGTTAGGGTGGATTGCCCATGCCAAGTTACCCATAGTGCCCAGGGATGTGCAGGTTAGGGTGGATTGGCCATGCTAAATTGTCCCATAGTGTTCAGGGATGTGCAGGTTAGGGAGGATTGGCCGTGCTAAATTACCCATAGTGCCCAGTGGTGTGCAGGTTGGGGTGGATTGGCCATGCTAAATGGTCCCATAGTGTCCAGGGATGTGTAGGTTAGGGTGGATTGGCCGTGCTCAATTGTCCCATAGTGCCCAGGGATGTGCAGGTTAGGGTGGATTGGCCATGCTAAATTACCCATAGTGCCCAGGGATGTGCAGGTTAGGGTGGATTGGCCGTGCTAAATTACCCATAGTGCCCAGGGATGTGTAGGTCATGGTGGATTGGCCGTGCTAAATTAACCATAGTGCCCAGGGATGTGTAGGTTAGGGTGGATTGGCCGCGCTAAATTGTCCCATAGTGTCCAGGGATGTGCAGGTTAGGGTGGATTGGCCGTGCTAAATTGTCCCATAGTGTCCAGGGATGTGCAGGTTAGGGTGGATTGGCCATGCTAAATTACCCATAGTGCCCAGGGGTGTGTAGGTTAGGGTGGATTGGCCGTGCTAAATTGTCCCATAGTGTTCAGGGATGTGCAGGTTAGGGTGGATTGGCTGTGCTAAATTGTCCCATAGTGTCCAGGGATGTGCAGGTTAGGGTGGTTTGGCCGTGCTAAATTGTCCCATAGTGTCCAGGGGTGTGTAGGTTAGGGTGGATTGGCCGTGCTAAATTACCCATAGTGTCCAGTGATGTGCAGTTTAGGGTGGATTGGCCGTGCTAAATTACCCATAGTGTCCAGGGATGTGCAGGTTAGGGTGGATTGCCCATGCTAAGTTACCCATAGTGCCCAGGGATGTGCAGGTTAGGGTGGATTGGCCGTGCTAAATTGTCCCATAGTGCCCAGGGATGTGTACGTTAGGGTGGATTGGCCGTGCTAAGTTGCTCCATAGTGTTCAGGGATGTGCAGGTTAGGGTGGATTGGCCGTGCTAAATTACCCATAGTCTCCAGGGATGTGCAGGTTAGGGTGGATTGCCCATGCCAAGTTACCCATAGTGCCCAGGGATGTGCAGGTTAGGGTGGATTGGCCATGCTAAATTGTCCCATAGTGTTCAGGGATGTGCAGGTTAGGGAGGATTGGCCGTGCTAAATTACCCATAGTGCCCAGTGGTGTGCAGGTTGGGGTGGATTGGCCATGCTAAATGGTCCCATAGTGTCCAGGGATGTGTAGGTTAGGGTGGATTGGCCGTGCTCAATTGTCCCATAGTGCCCAGGGATGTGCAGGTTAGGGTGGATTGGCCATGCTAAATTACCCATAGTGCCCAGGGATGTGCAGGTTAGGGTGGATTGGCCGTGCTAAATTACCCATAGTGCCCAGGGATGTGTAGGTCATGGTGGATTGGCCGTGCTAAATTAACCATAGTGCCCAGGGATGTGTAGGTTAGGGTGGATTGGCCGCGCTAAATTGTCCCATAGTGTCCAGGGATGTGCAGGTTAGGGTGGATTGGCCGTGCTAAATTGTCCCATAGTGTCCAGGGATGTGCAGGTTAGGGTGGATTGGCCATGCTAAATTACCCATAGTGCCCAGGGGTGTGTAGGTTAGGGTGGATTAGCCGTGCTAAATTGTCCCATAGTGTCCAGGGATGTGCAGGTTAGGGTGGATTGGCCATGCTAAATTGTCCTATAGTGTCCAGGGATGTGCAGGTTAGGGTGGTTTGGCCGTGCTAAATTGTCCCATAGTGTCCAGGGGTGTGTAGGTTAGGGTGGATTGGCCGTGCTAAATTACCCATAGTGTCCAGGGATGTGCAGGTTAGGGTGGATTGCCCATGCTAAGTTACCCATAGTGCCCAGGGATGTGCAGGTTAGGGTGGATTGGCCGTGCTAAATTGTCCCATAGTGCCCAGGGATGTGTAGGTTAGGGTGCATTGGCCGTGCTAAATTGCCCCATAGTGTTCAGGGATGTGCAGGTTAGGGTGGATTGGCTGTGCTAAATTACCCATAGTCTCCAGGGATGTGCAGGTTAGGGTGGATTGCCCATGCTAAATGCTCCCATAGTGTCCAGGGATGTGTAGGTTAGGGTGGATTGGCCATGCTAAATTACCCATAGTGCCCAGGGATGTGTAGGTTAGGGTGGATTGGCCATGCTAAATTGTCCCATAGTGTTTAGGGATGTGCAGGTTAGGGAGGATTGGCCGTGCTAAATTACCCATAGTGCCCAGGGATGTGCAGGTTAGGGTGGATTGGCCGTGCTAAATTGTCCCATAGTCTCCAGGGATGTGCAGGTTAGGGTGGATTGGCCATGCTAAATTACCCATAGTCTCCAGGGATGTGCAGGTTAGGGTGGATTGGCCATGCTAAATTACCCATAGTGCCCAGGGATGTGCAGGTTAGGGTGGATTGGCCGTGCTAAATTGTCCCATAGTGTCCAGGGATGTATAGGCTAAGGTGGGTTAGCCATGGGAAATGCAGGGGACGGGAACGGGACAGGACAAGGGGTGGGGGGTGGGGCGGTGGTTCTCCTCGGAGGGTCTGTCTGGACTCGATGGATGGAATGGCCAGCTTCCACATTGCAGAAACACATACACACAGACACACACAGACACACACACACACACACACACACACACACACACACACACACACAGAAACACAGACACACACACACAGAAACACACACACAGACATACACACACGCTCACACACACACACTCAAACACACACACACAGAAACACACACTCACACACACAGAAACATACACAGAAACACACACACCCAGACACACACATAGAAACACACACAGACACAAACACAGACACGCACACAGACACAGACACACACACACATGCACAGAAACACACACAGAGACACACACTCACAGACAGAAACACACACAGATACTCACATACACAGACAAACACAGACACACACACACAAACACTCACACATGCACACATAGACACACACACACTCCCACACACACAGACACACTCACACAGACACAAACACACACTCACAGGCATGCACACACTCCCATACACACAGACACACTCACACAGACACACTCACATACACACAGACATAGACACACACACACTCACACACACAGACACACACTCACACAGACACACACACAGAAACACACACTCACACACCCCACACACAGACACACACACACAAACACACACACACACACACACACACGCACACACACAGACAGACAAACACACACACACACACACACCCACCCACAGACTCACAAGTTCCCAGTGAGAACTGGTTAATCATTTACAAATAATTGGCAGGATTACTGGGAAACACAGAAACATGGATAATACGTGCAGCGGGTAGGCCATTCAGCCCTTCCAGCCTGCACCATTATTCAATACGATCATGGCTGATCATGAAATTTCTATATCCCACACCCCCTTTCTCCCCACACTCCACAAGGACAACGTCCAGCTCCTCCTTAAGAATACTTAACGACCTGGCCCCGACATCTCTCTGTGGGAGAGAATTCCACAGGTCCACAATGCTCTGAGTGAACAACGTCTCTCTCATCCTACCCCTTACCCCTTATTCTGATCGTGTAACCCCCTAGTTCTGGACTCTCCCAACATCAGGGAACGTTCCTCCCACATCTAGCCTGTGCGTTCCCAACAGGAGTTTGTATGTTTCTACGAGATTCCAGTGAGTCAATCCAATCTTTCCTCATCCGTCAGTCCTGCCATTCCGGGAATCAGTCTGGTAAATCTTTGCTGGACTCCCTCAATAACAAGAATATCCTTCCTCAGGCGATGTGACAATGCTGCTCCTTGAACAATGTTAGGCTGTCCTTGGATTTTTTTTCCAGAGGGATCGTTAAATGCATAGATTCTGATGTGTCTGGTTTGTATGGGTTTTCGGGCCAGTTTGATTGTAGCTAACTGATACTGCCTCAGGCAAAAGGCTTTCAACTTTCAAAGAAACACTTAGTGCCATAGAGATGTACAGCATGGAAATAGACCCTTCGGTCCAACCCACCCATGCCGACCAGATATCCCAACTCAATCTAGTCCCGCCTGCCAGCACCCAGCCCATATCCCTCCAAACCCTTCCTGCTCATATACCCATCCAAATGCCTCTTAAATGCTGTAATTGTACCAGCCTCCACCACTTCCTCTGGCAGCTCATTCCATACACGTACCACCCTCTGGGGGAAAACATTGCCCCTTAGGTCTCTTTTATATCTTTCCCCTCTCACCCTAAACCTATGCCCTCTAGTTCTGGACTCCCCCACCCCAGGGTAAAAACTTTCTCTGTTTATCCTATCCATGCCCCTCATGATTTTATACACCTCTATAAGGTCACCCCTCAGCCTCCAACGCTCCAGGGAAAACAGCCCCAGACTATTCAATCTCTCCCTATAGCTCAAACCCTCCAACCCTGGCAACATCCTTGTAAATCTTTTCTCACCCTTTCAAGTTTCGTAGCATCCTTCTAGGAGACCAGAATTACACACAATATTTCAACAGTGGCCTAACCAATGTCCTGTACAGCCGCAACATGACCTCCCAACTCCTGTACTCAATACTCTGACCAATAAAGGAAAGCATACCAAACACCTTCTTCACTATCCTATCTATCTGCGACTCCACTTTCAAGGAGCTATGAACCTGCATTCCAAGGTCTCTTTGTTCAGCAACACTCCCTCAGACCTTACCATTAAGTGTATAAGTCCTGCTAAGATTTGCTTTCCCAAAATGCAGCACCTCGCATTTATATAAATTAAACTCCATCTGCCACTCCTCAGCCCATTGGCCCATCTGGTCCAGATCCTGTTGTAATCTGAGGTAACCTTCTTTGCTGTCCACTACACCTCCAATTTTGGTATCATCTGCAAACTTATTAACTGTACCTCTTATGCTCACATCCAAATCATGTATATAAATGATGTAAAGTAGAGGGCCCAGCACCGATCCTTGTGGCACTCCACTGGTCACAGGCCTCTAGTCTGAAAAACAACCCTCCACCACCACCCTCTGTCTTCTACCTTTGAGCCAGTTCTGTATCCAAATGGCTAGTTCCCCCTGTATTCCATGATATCTGGGAACCCCATCTACCACTCTGCCCTCATCAATCTTCTTTGTTACTTCTTCAAAAACCTCAATCAAGTTTGTGAGACATGATTTCCCACGCACAAAGCCATGTTGACTATCCCGAATCAGTCCTTGCCTTTCCAAATACATGTACATCCTGTCCCTCAGGATTCCCTCCAACAACTTGCCCACCACCGAGGTCAGGCTCACCGGTCTACAGTTCCCTGGCTTGTCTTTACCACCCTTCTTAAACAGTGGCACCACGTTTGCCAACCTCCAGTCTTCCAGCACCTCACCTGTGTCTATCAATGATACAAATATCTCAGCAAGAGGCCCAGCAATCACTTCTCTAGCTTCCCACAGAGTTCGAGGGTACACCTGATCAGGGCCTGGGGATTTATCCACCTTTAACCGTTTCAAGACATCCAGCACTTCCTCCTGTAGTAAAATATTTGTTGAGTATCTTCCCCATCTCTTGCGGCTCCACACAAAGGCCGCCTTGCTGATCTTTGAGGGGCCCTATTCTCTCCCTAGTTACCCTTTTGTCCTTAATGTATTTTTAAAAACCCTTTAGATTCTCCTTAACCCAATTTGCCAAAGCTATCTCATGTCCCCGTTTTGCCCTCCTGATTTCCCTCTGAAGTATACTCCTACTGCCTTTATACTCTTCTCAGGATTCACTCGATCTATCCTGTCTATACCTGACATATGCTTCCTTCTTTTTCTTAACCAAACCCTCAATTTCTTTAGTCATCCAGCATTCCCTATACCTACCAGCCTTCCCTTTCACTCTGACAGGAATATGCTTTCTCTGGATTCTTGTTATCTCATTTCTGAAGGCTTCCCATTTTCCAGCCGTCCCTTTACCTGCGAACATCTGCCTCCAATCAGCTTTTGAAAGTTCTTGCCTAATACCGTCAAAATTGGCCTTTCTCCAATTTAGAACTTCAACTTTTAGATCTGGTCTATCCTTTTCTGTCACTATTTTAAATCTAATAGAATTATGGTCGCTGCCCCCAAAGTGCTCCCTCACTGACACCTCAGTCACCTGCCCTGCCTTATTTCCCAAGAGTAGGTCAAGTTTTGCACCTTCTCTAGTAGGTACATCCACATACTGAATCAGAAAATTGTCTTGTACACACTTAACAAATTCCTCTCCATCTAAACCTTTAACACTAAGGCAGTCCCAGTCGATGTTTGGAAAGTTAAAATCCCCTACCATAACCACCCTATTATTCTTACAGATAGCTGAGATATCCTTACAAGTTTGTTTCTCAATTTCCCTCTGACTATTGAGGGGTCTATAATTCAATCCCAATAAGGTGATCATCTCTTTCTTATTCCTCAGTTCCACCCAAATAACTTCCCTCGATGTATTTCTGGGAATATCCTCCCTCAGCACAGCTGTAATGCTATCCCTTATCAAAAACACCACTCCCTACCCCCTCCTCTCTTGCCTCCCTTTCTATCCTTCCTGCAGCATTTGTATCCTGGAACATTAAGCTGCCAGTCCTGCCCATCCCTGAGCCATGTTTCTGTAATTGCTATGATATCCCAGTCCCATGTTCCTAACCATGCCCTGAGTTCATCTGCCTTCCCTGTTAGGCCACTTTCATTGAAATAAATGCAGTTTAATTTATTAGTCCTACCTTGTCCCTGCCTGCCCTGACTGTTTGACTCACTTCTGTTCCCAAATGTACCCGTCTCAGATCGATCTCTTTCCTCACTATCTCCCCCCCCCCCCCCCCCACCCCACCTTACTAGTTTAAATCCTCCCAAGCAGTTCTAGCAAATTTCCCTGCCACTATATTAATCCCCTTCCAATTTAGGTGCAATCCGTCCTTCTTGTACAGGTCACTTCTACCCCAAAAGGGATTCCAAAAATGTGAATCCTTCTCCCATACACCAACTCCTCAGCCATGCATTCATCTGCTCTATCCTCCTATTCCTACCGTCACTAGCTCACAGTACGGGGAGTAATTCAGATATTACTGCTCTCAAAGTCCTCCCTTTTTTAAAATTCCTGCCTAACTCTCCCTTCATCCTTTCCCCTTCCTATGTCGTTGGTTCCAATGTGTCCAAAGACCTCCTGCTGGGTCCTCTTCCCCTTGAGAACATTCTGCACCCTCTCTGTTATACAATGAACGGGGAGTGGCCAGTTCTCCCAGCTCAGCTTTTTTCTGGTTAGGTTTGGTTTTTATTTGGTTTAGTTTTAGCAAGCAACTAAAGAAACAGCTCCATACTGATCCTCTCCCTCGCTCTGAGATCTCTCCTGTAAGACACTGTATTTAATTTGACCTTTTTTTTTGCCAAGAGGATGTTTATGGGGATGTTGCAAATATTTGGAACAGCATCATTAAGTTGCGATAGAGTCCATTGGGTTTTCAGATCAGTTATATTATTCTATATTCTGTTCTCTTCTGTTCATAGCGTCATAGAGATATACAGCCCTTCGGTCCAACTTGTCCATGCCGACTAGCTATCCCAATCAAATGTTATCTCATTTGCCAGCACTTGGCACATATTCCTCCAAACCCTTCCTATTCATACTCCCATCCAAATGCCTTTCAAATGCAGTAATTGTACCAGCCTCCACCACTTCCTCCGGCAGCTCATTCCATACACGCACCACCCTCTGTGCGAAAAAGTTGCCCCTTAAGTCTCTTTCATATCGAAAAAAATAGAACATAGAACATAGCAAAATACAGCGCAGTACAGGCCCTTTGGCCCTCGATGTTGCGCTGACCCAAGCCCGCCTAACCCACACTAGCCCACCATCCTCCATATGCCTATCCAATGCCCGTTTAAATGCCCACAAAGAGGGAGAGTCCACCACTGTTACTGGCAGGGCATTCCATGAACTCATGACTCGCTGAGTAAAGAATCTACCCCGAACATCTGTCCTATACCTACCACCCCTTAACTTAAAGCTATGCCCCCTCGTAATAACTGACTCCATACGTGGAAAAAGGTTCTCATGGTCAACCCTATCTAAACCCCTAATCATCTTGTACACCTCTATCAAGTCACTCCTAAACCTTATTTTCTCCAATGAAAACAGCCCCAAGTGCCTCAGCCTTTCCTCATACGATCTTCCTACCTTTCCCCTCTCACCCTAAACCTATGCAGTCTAATTCTGGAATCCCCCAACTCCAGGGAAAAGACTTTGTCTATTTATCCTATCCATGTCCCTCATGATTTTGTAAACCTCTATAAGGTCACCCCTCAGCCTCCGACGCTCCAGGGAAAACAGCCCCGGCCTGTTCAGCCTCTCCCTGTAGCTCAGATCCTCCAACCCTGGCACATCCTGGTAAATCTTTTCTGAACCCTTTCAAGTTTCACAACATCTTTCTGATAGGAAGGAGACCAGAATTGCACACAATATTCCAACGGTGGCCTAACCAATATCCTGTACAGCTGTAACATGACCTCCCAACTCCTGTACTCAATACTCTGACCCATAAAGGAAAGCATACTAAACACCTCCTTCACTATCCTATCTACCTGCGACTCCACTTTCAAGGAGCTATGAACCTGCACTCCACGGTCTCTTTGTTCAGCAACACTCCCTAGGACCTTACCATTAAGTGTATAAGTCCTGCTAAGATTTGCTTTCCCAAAATGCAGCACCTCGCATTTATCTGAATTAAACTCTAACTGCCCATTGGCCCATCTGGTCCAGATCCCGTATATAAATAAATTCTGTTTTTATTGGGTTGGGTGAGTGGTTGGGTCTGCTGTATCACCCCTGATACATACACTAGCCACCTGCTTAAAACAACTCGAGAAGTTAAGGTACTTTCCTGAAATATTTGGAGGGGGTCTGACCTGGTCCATAACAAGGAGACCAAACCAGCACACAATACATGAGGTGTGACCTCACCAAGGCCATGTCTAACTGCGACACTAGACATCCTTCATCTGATACTCAAACCCTCTCACTGTAAAGGCCAGCACGCTGTTTGCCATCCTCACTGGCTGCTGAATCTCCATGCCAACCTCCAGTGACTGATCCACCCTGACAAAAGGAACACCAATGAGTGCGAGATGCTAGTACAAAGAGTCAACACAAATGCAGTGGACCGAATGGCCTCCCTGCTTGCTGTCAGGTTCTTTATGAGAGTGGCAGATAAAGACCCGGTAAGCCTTTCCTGCAGAGTCGTGATGGTTCCAGAACATCTCCGGCTCGAACTATCCGAGCCACAGACGTTGGAATATTGCGTGCAATTCTGGTCTCCTTCCTATCGGAAAGATGTTGTGAAACTTGAAAGGGTTCAGAAAAGATTAACAAGGATGTTGCCAGGGTTGGAGGGTTTGAGCTACAGGGAGAGGCTGAACAGGCCGGGGCTGTTTTCCCTGGAGCTTCGGAGGCTGAGGAGTGACCTTATCGAGGTTTACAAAATCATGAGGGGCATGGATAGGGTAAGTCTTTTCCCTGGGGTCAAGGAGTCCAGAACTAGAGGGCATAGGATTAGGGTGAGAGGGGAAAGGTATAAAAGAGACCTAAGGGGCAACTTTTACATGCAGAGGGTGGTACGTGTATGGAATGAGCTGCCAGAGGAAGTGGTGGGGGCTGGTACAAGTGCAACATTTAAGAGGCAATTGGATGGGTATATGAATAGGAAGGGTTTGGAGGGATATGGGCCGGGTGCGGATATGGATTGGGTTAGGATATCTGGTCAGCATGGACGGGTTGGACCGAAGGGTCTGTTTCCGTGCTGTACATCGCTATGACTCTATGTGTGAAAGGCAGCTTAAAAATGACTCCATGGACAACCCAGGTTTTATAGAAACTGGAAAATTCCTCTCTGACGCCCTGAAGTGATCAAACATCCAGAGATCGCATTGTCCCTGACCGACTCCGCAAACAAGCTGACGCAACCCACCCTCGAGAGATCTTTTGACTCTCTCCTCGTGAACTCAAAATGGAGCTGACGCTCGCATTGAACACACAAATTCGGAGAGGTAGGCCATTCAGCCCTTCGAGCCTGCTGCTACGTTCAATAGGTTCATTGCTGATGTGTTTGTTTTCCAAATTCCTGTCTCCAAGCATCTAATTACCTCTGCCTTACCAAAATGGTATTCAATTCAGGTTTTATCTGGAGCTGGGAATTATGCGGGAGCAAAGAGGGATCTGCGAACATGAACTATTAAAAGCTAGTGAACGGGTACAAAGTCTATTCCCATATGATTTGATGCCACAATACGCGATTGTTTAAGAAGAAAGAAGGACAGTCATAGACTCAGACTTCAAAGCAGCACTGTTTATTGTAAAACCTTCTGAAATATTTGTATATATGGCAATAATCGAGATACCAGGCCTGATTTTACAGTCAGGTTATTTCAATGGTAATCTGTCTCATCTAAATGTTTGTGTCAATGTATTCTCTGTGTTTCTTCTGGACAGGCTCACTCTGGTATGTCTGACAGCATGTCCCTTCCATTCTGTCCTGACTCTGCCCCGCGCTGTGTTATTTAAACTCAGCGATGTGCAGCTCCGTGACATCATCGCAAGGTTGCTCCCGGCCCCTGGAGCCCGAACACAACACAACGAGGAACTTCGAAGGCTCACGAAGTGTTGGCCTTGGTCCTGGGTGTCGAAAGGTGAGCGAGCGGGATCTGTCGGCGGAATCTTCTCTTCTGAGATCCAGGGAGCATGGGAGCGAGCATCACTCAGGTAGGAGGCGCCTTCTCACATACAGAGCTGTCAACTCACAACCTAAGCATGAGGGGAGGGATACGGCAAGTTTTGTGGTGGGGGGCAGGTAGGCTGTCGATGACCCCCCCCCCACTGTGTCCTTCTGAGTTTAAAAAAAAACACTGGTCCTGATAGGGTACATACAGGGCGCCCAGATGGGTCAGGCACATCACTCGGACAATTGGAAAGGACGCCAGACCAAAACATTCTGGCAACTCCAACCTTCCCTGGTCGGCTTTGATTACAGGGATAAGCATTGTCTCACATGCTTTACAGGCAGCTGGTACCATCAGGGTGCTGGAATAGTGCAGGATAGCAGTGTCATCGCGCTCATTTCTCTCTAGTCACACTTCCATTATTGTAGCCTATTTGATCGTGCCCTCTACACTGAGCATCTCCACGCGCTGTGCAATTAGACTACAGCCACACGATTCCTGATGGAAAGGGGATTATCCCCGATTCCCCCTGTCCCTCGGACGCTGCCCGACCTGCTGCGCCTTTCCAGCGCCACACTCTCGACTCTGATCTCCAGCATCTGCAGTCCTCACTTTCTCCCGCTCCCCCCAATGCCACATTGTAGGGTTATGAAGAGATATGATCTAACTCTTTTTTTTGAAGCAAGTACGTGAACCGAACTAACTTTAGAATGAACTTTTAAAGAAAGGGTGTGTTTGCCAAGGAAGAGGCACTGGCTAAAAACAGGAATGTGGATGGGTTTCTGCACTATCTGCATCAGTGGAGCTGAGGTGGAGATATCAAGAGCTCTGAGGAGCGACAATCACCAACAATCTGTCCTGGACCATCGCGTTGAGGATAGCATTAAGAAAAGCAAAGCAACGCCTCTACCTCCTCAAGAGGCTAAGGAAATTCGGCATGTCCAGAAAGACGCTTGCCAATATTTTAAAAGATGCATCATCGATAGCATTCTGTCAGAATGGCATCACAGCTCGGTGTGGCAAATGGTCTACCCAGGACCGAAAGAAACTACAGAGAGGTGTGAACACAGGCCAGTCCATCGCACAGAGCTGAAAATGTGTTGCTGGAAAAGCGCAGCAGGTCAGGCAGCATCCAAGGAACAGGAGATTCGACGTTTCGGGCATAAGCCCTTCATCAGGAAACGGGCTTATGCCCGAAACGTCGAATCTCCTGCTCCTCGGATGCTGCCTGACCTGCTGCGCTTTTCCAGCAACACATTTTCAGCTCTGATACTCCAGCATCTGCAGACCTCACTTTCTCCAGTCCATCGCACAGGCCAGCTTTCCATTCAGTGACTCCATCGACACTTCCCACTGCCTCAGGAAGGCAGCCAACGTCACCAAAGACCCCTCCCCACCCTGGTTACACTCTGCTATCACACACAAGCTAGAAAAGTATGTCTCCATGAAATTCAAGAACAGAGTTTTCCTTGCTGTTCAAATGGACTTCTTCAATGTTAATGCTGCACCTCCTCTGAGGCTTGAACACTGTACCCTGCATTTTTCTGACACCCTGATGCAGTTGTACAGTACAAACTTTTCACTGTACTTCGGTACACGTGACAGTAATAAGGCAAATCAAAACAGCCAGAGCTTGCAAGGAGCAGGGACCTCGGATCTCATCTGGAGAACTTTCAGACAGAGGTCACTTGGACCAACTTGTGCAAGGAGTTCAATTCTTACGTTTTCTGAAAATCAATTAGAGAGAACCCGGGACCTGCCAGAAAAGGGACAGCCAATTGCGCCCTCTCTCTTTTTCTATCCTTCCTCTCCCACAACATGAGGAGAAAGTGAGGTCTGCAGATGCTGGAGATCGGAGCTGAAAATGTGTTGCTGGAACAGCGCAGCAGGTCAGGCAGCATCCAAGGAACAGGATTTTCGACGTTTCGGGCATAAGCCATTCCTGAAGAAGGATTGTGGGCCAATCCATGTTCTATCCCTTATATTCTGTATAATTCACCTGGCTGCCCTCATTCCAAATCTCTACAGTCAAACTAATGGAAGAGTTCCCTGATTGGGGTTGTTTAGCTGGTCCAGACAGGGAGCCATGGTTGACAGATCTAAAAAAGGAGTGTCTTAAGTTCTGTTTACACTGAAGAAGCCAGTGTCAACAAAGGGAGGCATAGTAACTGGATACCAGCCTCTGTGCAGCTATTTCATCAATGAGTACTCAAGTACTTTGGAGTTAGCTTTGCAGAGTTGTCATGTTTTGTTTCTCTACAGAGTGGTGTGTGCGTGCGCATGAGTTTAGTGGTTAAATGCGTTTCCAAACTTTTTATCAGTAGCCTTTGACTAAATTTGTTTTTGAGAATAAATCAGTTATTTGTTGTTGGCTGAAGACACCTAGTGCTGTAAACAGTGAACCCGACACAGCCTGAGGCCTACAGCTCTATCGCCAACCCGTTTAAATTTAAAATTTGATGTGACCGTGGAGGAGTGGGATTAGAAAAGGTAATGGTGACCACTTAATGGTATAGCTGAAAATGTGTTGCTGGAAAAGCGCAGCAGGTCCGAAACGTCGAATCTCCTGTTCCTTGGATGCTGCCTGACCTGCTGCGCTTTTCCAGCAACACATTTTCAGCTCTGATCTCCAGCATCTGCAGTCCTCACTTTCTCCTCGAAGGCTTAATGATATAGAGCAGAAGTGGGGAACCTTTTCATGTTGGGAGGCCATATTATGTTAATTTTAATCTAATAAGGCCGCATCCAAGAATCATCAATTATATATTCTTCAAAATTCACACTTTTTTAATTGTGGCGGTCAGTCTGTAAGGATTATTTTGTTGAATTTTCTTTTACTCTCTGGTATTTTAAATACATTCATTTTAAGATTAAAATAAAAAGGACAAAAAAAAACACATAAATAAAAAATAAAAGGTTTGTTCTGCAAAATTTGGATTCATTCAAAAGGCCAATGACCTGGAAGGCCGCATGCAGCCTTAAGGCTGCGGGTTCGCCAACCCCTGGTATAGAGGAATGCTTCCCAAAAGCTACAGTGATTATTCACAGCAAACTACAGCAAAAAAAACAGGACTGCAGTTGCTGCATTCTTAGGCATACTCAGGAATCTGAGGGCACTTGTGGAGAATGTGGGACTTCTTTCACTGGAGTTCGAGAGGTGACCAAATAGAGGTTTATCAAATCATGAAGGGCATAAAGAAGGTGAATGCAGGTGTCTTTCCCTCGGGCGGGGGGGCATTTCAAGACTAGGGGGTGTTCTGAGGATGTTTGTGTACTGTCCCCTTAAGAGAGTTAAAAGCTAGCAGAACTAACAGCACCAAGTGTTCTGAATAAGGTAACAATAGAACATTTGATCAAAAGGAGGCCTAGCTGGTTGCCTGGAGACAAAAACAAATTTGAATTAGGCCAATCAGTTTAAACTATAACCCCCCCCCACCCAAAAAAAACTCCAATCAAGTTTGAATTGAGTATATTGACAATCTTAAAAACCAATGACACAATCTGATGCTATGGGGGAGGGGGTATAAGGATAGGGAAAATTGAACAGTTGGGAGGAGAACTGCCAAGCAGATGACATCTGTTAACTGCCCGGAGAATAGCTCTCTTAAAGGTACCTTTATCGATCAGTAACCTGTGAAATATAATCCCTAAGAAGAAAAGAAGACACAGGAAGATCCAAATAGAAGATTCAATAGCTGGCTAATTTTGAAAACTTGAATTTTTGTGAAATCTTAATTGGAGGGTTTTATTCGACTAGTGTTATAGAAGGGAAGGTGAAAGATAGGTTAGAGGAAGGAGTTGTAAATAGTTGTTCGTTAATTATTCTCTGTTATACCTGGAGAAATAAAGTTGTTCATTTTTACTTTAAATAGTTCTTGGCCTCTCGAATTTTCACAAATTACTACACGGGATAAATCTTTTCTGTGTTTAAATTAAGTAGGAGGGTCTATCCAGTGTTGTAACGGAGGCATATTTTTAAGATGAGAAGAGAAAGATTTTAAAAAGGCATGAGGGGCAACTTTTTAACACAGTTGTGTGTGGAATGAACTGCCAGAGGAAGAGATGGACGTGGGGTACACTTACAATTTTTAAAGCTATGCATCCAAATAAGCTTTTCAGATAATAACCAAGTGTTGTGTGATTTTTAAACTTTGTACACTCCAGTCCAACACTGGCACCTCCAAATCATATTTCAAAGACATTTGGATAAGTACATAAACAGGAAATGTTTGGAGGGATATAGGCCAAGCCCAGGCAGGTGGGGGCTAGTTTAGTTTGGGATTATGATTGGCATAGACTGGTTGGACCGAAGGGTCTGTTTTCGTGCTGAATGACGCTATAATTCAATTGGGAATGCAAATTTAATTCTGGTGAGCTGGCCCTTTACTGAGCACGCACGCGATGCAAATACATGCAAAAGAGATTCCTGAAGGCAGCCAATCCATCTTTTAAGTTCTGAGGAACCTTGAATGAGCAGCGGATATCCTAAACCTTGGAAAAATATCACCTTCTCAAAATCCTGCAAATCCACTGACAGGAATAGCTGGTTCAATGTCATTGCCCTCTCTCAGGCCTACCTCGAAACATTGGTTACAGTTAACCAGCTGCACTGGCTAGGCCACATTGTCCACCGTGCCTGACACAAGGCCTCAAAAACAGGCTCTGTACTCCGCGCTCCATCAAGGAGCTCCAGGAGGGCAGAGCAAACACCTAAAGGACATCTCCAAAGTGTCCCTGAGGAATTACAACATTCCCTGGGACTCATGGAAATCTCTTTTCCTAGACAAGGAAAATTTACAGCCCAGGAACAGGCCCTTCGGCCCTCCAAGCCTGAGCCGATCCAAATCCACTGTCTAAACATGTCGCCCAATCCCTAAGCATCTGTATCCCTCTGCTCCCCACCTACTCATGCATCTGTCCAGACGCATCTTAAATGAATTTACCGTGCCTGCCTCTACCACCTCTGCTGGCAACGCGTTCCAGGCACCTACCACCCTCTGTGTGAAGTACTTGTCACATATATACTCCTTAAACTTTTCACCTCTCACTTTGAAAGCGTGACCTCTCATTATTGAATCCTTCACCCTGGGAAAAAGCTGGTCTCTATCCCCCCTGTCTATACCCTTCATGGTTTTGTAAACCTCAATCAGGTCCCCCCCTCAATCTCCTTTTCCCAATGAAAACAATCCTAACCTACTCGACCTCTCTTCATCGCGAGCACCTTCCATACCAGGCAACATCCTCGTAAACCTTCTCTGCACCCTCTCCAAAGCGTCCACATCCTTTTGGTAATGTGGTGACCAGAACTGTACACAGTATTCTAAATGCGGCCGAACCAATGTTTTGTACAATGTTAACATGACCTGCTAGCTCTTATACTCAATACCCCGTCCAATGAAGGCAAGCATACCACATGCCTTCTTGACCACTCTATCCACCTGTGCAGCGACCTTCAGGGTACAATGGACCTGAACTCCCAGATCTCTCTGATCATCAACTTTTCCCAATGCTCTTCCATTTCCTGTATAATTCACTCTAGAATTACACTTCCCAAAATGTATCACCTCACATTTGTCTGGATTGAAATCCATCTGCCACTTTTCCGCCCAACTTTCCAGTCTATCTATATCCTCCTGTATTCTCTGACAGTCCCTTATGCTTTCTGCTATGCCATCGATCTTCGTGCCATCTGCAAACTTGCCGATCATACCAACAGTGCCCTCTTCCAGATCATTAATGTATATTACAAACAGCAGTGGCCCCAGCACTGATCCCTGTGGAACACCACTGGTCACCTTTCTCCATTTCGAGAAACTCCCTTCATCTACTACTCTCTGTCTCCTGTTGCTCAACCAGTTCTGTATCCACCTAGCTACAACACCCTGCATACCAGATGACTTCACTTTCTCCATTAGTCTACCATGGGGAACCTTATCAAACGCCTTACTAAAGTCCATGTATATGACATCAACAGCCCTTCCTTCATCTATCAGCTTGGTCACTTCCTCAAAGAACCCTATTAAGTTGGTAAGGCACGATCTCCCCCGTACAAAACCATGTTGCCCATCACTGATAAGCCCATTCTTTTCTAAATATAAATAGATCCTATCCCTCAGTACCTTCTCCAGCAACTTTCCCACCACTGACGTCAGACTCACTGGTCTGTAGTTACCCGGAATATCCCTACTACCCTTCTTGGACAGGGGGTCAACATTCGCAACCCTCCAGTCCTCCAGCACCTCACCTGTGTTTAAGGATGTCACAAAGATATCTGTCAGGGCCTCAACTATTTCCTCTCTTGCCTCCCTCAGCAACCTGGGATGGATCCCATCCGGTCCTGGGGATTTGTCCACTTTAATATACTTTAGAGTACCCAACACATCTTCCCTCCTTATGTCAACGTGATCCAGAGTAAACAAACCTCTATTTCTAATCTCAACATTCATCATGTCCCTCTCCTCAGTGAACACTGATGCAAAGTAATCACTGAGAACCTCAGGTTCAACACACACCCTTTCTTCCTTATCCTTTAGTGGGCCAACCCTTTCCCTCGTTACTCTCGTGCCTCTTACATAAGAATAAAAGGCTTTGGGATGCTCCTTAACTCTGCTCACTAAAGTTATTTCACGACCCCTTTTAGCCTGCTTGATTCCTCGTTTAAGACTGGTCCTACTCTCCCGATATTCCTCCAGGGCCCGTTCTGTTCCCAGCTGCCTGGACCTTATGTACGCTTCCCTTTTCCTCTTAGCTAGACGTACGATTTCTCCTGTCATCCACGGTTCACGAATTTTGACTTTCCTATCCTTTGCTTTCAAAGGGACATGCTTAACCTGCACTATCTTCAACCTATCTTTGAAAGCCTCTCACATATCAAATGTGGACTTCCCTTCAAACAGCTGCTCCCAATCCACATTTCCCAGCCTAATTTTGATATAATTGGCCTTGGCACGCTCTAGTACTTTTCCCTTCAGGACACTCTCATCTTTGTCTACGAGTATTCTAGAACTTACAGAATTGTGGTCACTATTCCCAAAGAAATCCCCCACCACACCTTCTACCACCTGGCCTGGCTCATTCCCCAACACCAGGCCCAACATGGCCCCTTCCCTCGTCAGACTATTGACACACTGCTCTAGAAAAATCTCCTGGACGCTTCTTACAAACCCTTCCCCATCCAGACCTCTGACACTCAGTGTATCCCAGTCAACGTTGGGAAAATTAAAATCTCCCATCACCACCACCCTGTTGCCTCTACATCTTCCCATAATCTGTTTACCTATTTGTTCTCCCAGCTCACGCTCACTGTTGGGAGGATAGGCATATCCTGTTGAAAACAGGAAGTACAATTTTAAAAATGAGGAGGAAATCATCCAGGGCCGAGATGAGGAGAAATTCTTTTGCTCACAGGGTTATGGATCTGTGGAATTCTCTGTACCAGAGTCGAGAGTGTGATGCTGGAAAAGCACTGCAGGTCAGGCAGCATCCGAGGAGCAGGAGAATCGATGTTTCGGGCATAAGCCTTTCATCAGGAATGAGCGTTTTTTTTTCACAGGGACTGGATGTCCATGGTGAAGAAGAGGCGTTGGGGGCCGGGGGAAACAAAAGTTTTGGAGGAGGTGAAGGGTATGGGTGGTGTCCCGAACGTAGATGGCAGGGGGTGGGGGTCCTGAACCAAGTGGGACAGGACGGTGTCAGGGTATGCAGAGATGAGCTCAGGGGGACAGGGTCATCCGAGGAAGTCAGGTTTGTGAGCTTTGGGGAGAAGGTAGAATTGGGCAGTATGGGGTTTGGCGACGATGGGGTTGGAGTGAGATCCCCAGGGGTGGAGAGGTTGTGGATGGTCTGGGAGATGAGGGTTTGGTGATGGGAGGGGGCAGTAGGACGAGGTGTCTGCGAGTTGGCGCCTGGCTTCAGTGGTGTAGAGTGCGCCAAACTAACCCCCATCTCCCCCCACTTGTCTGTGGGTTTGATGGTGAGGTTAGGGGTTGGAGCAGAGGGAGTGGAGGGCTGAATGATGCCAGGGCAGGAGGTCAGAGTTGGATGGCACCAGGTGGACAGGTTGAGGCAGCATTTAGAAATGTCTGTACTGGAGGACTACTGAAGCTTACTCATTTGCAGAGATGGAGTGATGTAAATGGATATGGAGATACTGTGTGAGGGGTGGGGGAAAAGGGTATTCAAATGTTTAGTAAATATCACAGAATGGCAACGTGGCTCAGTGGTTAGCACTGCTGCCTCACAGCTCCAGGGACTTGGGTTCGATTCTAGCCTCGGGCGACTGACTGTGTGGAGTTTGTACGTTCTCCCCGTGTCTGCGTGAGTTTGCTCCCGTTTCCTCCCACAGTCACAAAGATGTGCAGGCTAGGGAATTGGCCACGGGAAATTGTCCCAAGGTATCTAGGGATGTGCAGGATAGGTGGGTGAGCCAGGGTGGTAAGGGAGTGGGCCTGGCTGGAATCTTCTTTGGAGGGTTAGTAGGGGCTGAATGGCCTGCTCCCACACTGTAAGGAATTCTATGATTCTAACGGTTCAAAGTTAGAACCGTTCAAAGGAATTCCTAGAGGCATGGCACTCATCCACAGATTCAATCAATAAGCACATCGACCTGGACCCAATATACCGACCACTGCAGCGGACAGCTGGAACTGACAACCGGAAGTGGCAGATACAAACCACTACAAATGCCGGAGGAAACATCACAGAAGCGCTTCACAGGAGGCTCCCAAGCACTGGGGATGTCACCTAGACAGGGGACGCAACGTCTGCAACACAAATTCCCAGCTCGGCGAATAGAACCACAACGGTGATTCTAACTGCCTTGAAGAAGGGTCACTGGACCTGAAACGTTAACCTTGCTGAGTTTCTCCAGCAATTCTGATTTTTGTTTCAGATTTCCAGCGTCCACACAGAGACACACACACAGAGATACATACACAGATACACACAGAGACAAGGAGAGAGAGAGAGACACATACACAGATAAATAGAGATGGACAAAGAGGGAGAGAGACACACAGAGAAACAGAGATGGGAGGGGAGAGAGAGAGAGACACACACACACACATAGAGAAACAGAGAAGGAGAGAGGGGAACCGGGAGAGAGAGAGAGAGACACACACACACATAGAGAAACAGAGAAGGAGAGAGGGGAACCGAGAGAGAGAGAGAGAGACACACACACACATAGAGAAACAGAGAAGGAGAGAGGGGAACCGAGAGAGAGAGAGACACACACACACACACATAGAGAAACAGAGAAGGAGAGAGGGGAACCGAGAGAGAGAGAGAGAGACACACACACACACATAGAGAAACAGAGACGGAGGGGGACAGAGAGAGAGAGAGACAGAGTCAGAGACAGACACACACATAGAGAAACAGAGACAGAAGGGGACAGAGAGAGAGAGAGAGAGACACACACACACATAGAGAAACTGTTGGAGAGAGGGGAACCGAGAGAGAGAGAGAGGGACACACACACACACACACACATAGAGAAACAGAGACGGAGGGGGACAGAGAGAGAGAGAGAGACAGAGTCAGAGACAGACACACACATAGAGAAACAGAGACGGAAGGGGACACAGAGAGAGAGAGAGAGATACATACATACACACAGAAACAGAGACGGGGGGGGGGGGGAGGAGAGAAGTTGAGTGACAGAAACAAACAGCAATAAGGACACCGAGTCTGAGAACAAGGAGCAGATAGGGAGATACTGTGCAGAAAGAAACAAAGTGAGGTACAGGGAGGAGACAGATGGAGACCAAGGAGCCAGCGTCTGGAACAGGAGGCTCCTCCCCAACAGGCTCTCGGTTTCTCCTCCTCGCTGTAGGAGTGGGAAGGGCGGGGGATGCTAACTGGTGCGAGGTAATGCTTCCTCAACAAACTATTTATAAAATGGAAAAAGGAACTGTATGGTAACACTGTGGGCCATGAATCACACAGCAATCCAAACTCTGACTTCTGCATTTCTTAATCACAAATGCCCTTAGACCTGTTTCTCACATGATCTCCTCTTTCACCCCTCACCCCCCTTTAACCCCTCACTCACACTATCTCCCCTTTAACCCCACACCCCCCTTTAACCCCTCACCCCCCTTAACCCCTCACTCACACCATCTCCCCTTTAACCCCTCACTCACACCGTCTCCCCTTTAACCCCTCAACCCCCTTTAACCCCTCACCCCCCTCTAACCCCTCACTCACACCGTCTCCCCTTTAACCCCTCACTCACACCGTCTCCCCTTTAACCCCTCACCCCCCTTTAACCCCTCACTCACACCATCTCCCCTTTAACCCCTCACTCACACCGTCTCCCCTTTAACCCCTCACTCACACCGTCTCCCCTTTAACCCCTCACTCACACCGTCTCCCCTTTAACCCCTCACCCCCCTTTAACCCCTCACTCACACCGTCTCCCCTTTAACCCCTCACCCCCCTTTAACCCCTCACTCACACCATCTCCCCTTTAACCCCTCACTCACACCGTCTCCCCTTTAACCCCTCACTCACACCATCTCCCCTTTAACCCCTCACTCACACCATCTCCCCTTTAACCCCTCACTCACACCGTCTCCCCTTTAACCCCTCACCCTCCTTAACCCCTCACTCACACCATCTCCCCTTTAACCCCTCACCCCCCTCTAACCCCTCACTCACACCGTCTCCCCTTTAACCCCTCACCCTCCTTAACCCCTCACTCACACCATCTCCCCTTTAACCCCTCACCCCCCTCTAACCCCTCACCCCCCTCTAACCCCTCACTCACACCATCTCCCCTTTAACCCCTCACTCCCTTTAACCCCTCACTGACCTGCTCACACATTCTCTTTAACTCCTGGTTCACATGGTCTCCCCTTTGACCTCTCACTTCCAGCACGTTGCCAGGGTCGGGGGATCTGAGCTACAGGGAGAGGCTGAACAGGCTGGGGCTGTTTTCCCTGGAGCGTCGGAGGCTGAGGGGTGACCTTATAGAGGTTTATAAAATTATATGGATAGGATAAATAGACAAAGTCTTTTCCCTGGTGTGGGGGAGTCCAGAACTAGAGGGCATAGGGTCAGGGTGAGAGGGGAAAGATACAAAAGAGACCTAAGGGGCAATGTTTTCCCTCAGAGGGTGGTGTGTGTATGGAATGAGCTGCCAGAGGAAGTGGTGGGGGCTGGTACAGTTACAGCATTTAAGAGGCATCTGGATGGGTATATGAATAGGAAGGGTTTGGAGGGATATGGGCCGGGTGCTGGCAGGTGGGACCAGATTGGGTTGGGATATCTGGTCGGCATGGACGGGTTGGGCCGAAGGGTCTGTCTCTGTGCTGTACGTCTCGATGACTCCCAACATTCCACTCCCTCCTTACAGAACTCATCTCCCCTTTAACCTCTCACACACCATCTTCCCCTTAACCTCACTCCCCCCTCTCTCTCTCACACTCACAACATCTCTTTATAGAACATAGAACATAGAAGGATACAGCGCAGTACAGGCCCTTCGGCCCTCGATGTTGCGCCGACCGAGTCCTACCTAACCTATACTAGCCCAATAACTTCCAAATGCCTATCCAATGCCCGCTTAAATGAACATAAAGAAGGAGAGTTCACCACTGATACGGGCAGGGCATTCCATGAACTCACAACCCGCTGTGTGAAGAATCTACCCCTAACATCTGTCCTATACCTACCACCCCTTAATTTAAAGCTATGTCCCCTAGTAACACCTGACTCCATTAGCGGTAAAAGGTTCTTAGTATCTACCCTATCTAAACCCCTAATCATCTTATACACTTCTATCAGATCTCCCCTAAACCTTCTCTTCTCCAATGAGAACAGCCCCAAGTGCCTCAGCCTTTCCTCATAAGATTTTCCTACCATTCCAGGCAACATCCTGGTAAACCTCCTCTGCACTCGTTCTAAAGCTTCCACATCCTTCCTATAGTATGGCGACCAAAACTGCACACAATACTCCAGATGAGGCCTCACCAGAGTCTTATACAACTGCAACATGACCTCAGGACTCCGGAACTCAATTCCTCTGCCAATAAAGCCCAGTACACCATATGCCTTCCTCACAGCACTATTTACCTGGGTGGCAACTTTCAGAGATCTGTGTACATAGACACCAAGATCCCTCTGCTTATCTCCTTTGACAAATCAACTCTCCTTTAACCACCCTCTTTCCTTTCACCTCCCAGTTACACCATCACCCCAGTAACTGCCCTCTTCCTTCCAGCCTGCGTCCTCACACGATCACCCCATCCCCTCTCACAGAAACTCTGTCCACTTATTCACACCATCTCTCCTTAAACAGCACGGAGTTAGATACAGAGTAAAGCTCCCTCTACACTGTCCCATTCAAACACTTCCAGGACAGGTACAGCACAGGCTTAGATATAGAGTAAAGCTCCCTCTACACTGTCCCCATCAAACACTCCCAGGACAGGGACAGCACAGGGTTAGATATAGAGTAAAGTTCCCTCTACACTGTCCCCATCAAACACTCCCAGGACAGGGACAGCACTTAGTTAGATACAGAGTAAAGCTCCCTCTACACTGTCCCCATCAAACACTCCCAGGACAGGGACAGCACAGGCTTAGATACAGAGTAAAGCTCCCTCTACACTGTCCCCATCAAACACTCCCAGGACAGGGACAGCACAGGCTTAGATACAGAGTAAAGCTCCCTCTACACTGTCCCCCCCCATCAAACACTCCCAGGACAGAGACAGCACAGGGTTAGATACAGAGTAAAGCTCCCTCTACACTGTCTCCATCAAACACTCCCAGGACAGGGACAGCACTTAGTTAGATACAGAGTAAAGCTCCCTCTACACTGTCTCCATCAAACACTCCCAGGGATAGGGACAGCACAGGCTTAGATACAGAGTAAAGCTCCCTCTACACTGTCCCCCATCAAACACTCCCAGGACAGGGACAGCACGGGGTTAGATACAGAGTAAAGCTCCCTCTACACTGTCCCCCATCAAACACACCCAGAACAGGGACAGCACAGGCTTAGATACAGAGTAAAGCTCCCTCTACACTGTCCCCCATCAAACACACCCAGGACAGGGAAAGCACAGGGTTAGATACAGAGTAAAGCTCCCTCTACACTGTCCCCATCAAACACTCCCAGGACAGGGACAGCACGGGGTTAGATACAGAGCAAAGCTCCCTCTACACTGTCCACATCAAACACACCCAGGACAGGGACAGCACGGGGTTAGATACAGAGTAAAGCTCCCTCTACACTGTCCCCATCAAACACTCCCAGGACAGTGACAGCACGGGATTAGATACAGAGTAAAGCTCCCTCTACACTGTCCCCCATCAAACACTCCCAGGACAGGGACAGCACAGGCTTAGATACAGAGTAAAGCTCCCTCTACACTGTCCCCCCATCAAACACACCCAGAACAGGGACAGCACAGGCTTAGATACAGAGTAAAGCTCCCTCTACACTGTCCCCCATCAAACACACCCAGGACAGGGAAAGCACAGGGTTAGATACAGAGTAAAGCTCCCTCTACACTGTCCCCATCAAACACTCCCAGGACAGGGACAGCACAGGCTTAGATACAGAGTAAAGCTCCCTCTACACTGTCCCCATCAAACACTCCCAGGACAGGGACAGCACGGGGTTAGATACAGAGCAAAGCTCCCTCTACACTGTCCCCATCAAACACTCCCAGGACAGGGACAGCACAGGCTTAGATACAGAGTAAAGCTCCCTCTACACTGTCCCCATCAAACACACCCAGGACAGGGACAGCACGGGGTTAGATACAGAGTAAAGCTCCCTCTACACTGTCCCCATCAAACACTCCCAGGACAGTGACAGCACGGGATTAGATACAGAGTAAATCTCTCTCTACACTGTCCCCATCAAACACTCAGGACAGGAACAGCACGGGCTTAGATACAGAGTAAAGCTCCCTCTACACTGTCCCCATCAAACACTCCCAGGACAGGGACAGCACAGGGTTAGATACAGAGTAAAGCTCCCTCTACACTGTCCCCATCAAACACACCCAGGACAGGGACAGCACGGGGTTAGATACAGAGTAAAGCTCCCTCTACACTGTCCCCATCAAACACTCCCAGGACAGTGACAGCACGGGATTAGATACAGAGTAAAGCTCCCTCTACACTGTCCCCCATCAAACACTCCCAGGACAGGGACAGCACAGGGTTAGATACAGAGTAAAGCTCCCTCTACACTGTCCCCATCAAACACTCCCAGGACAGGGACAGATGGGAGGCCAATGGTGGGACTGTAATGGAGTTGCTGGTGGGTTGGGAGTCAGGAGATTATGCACCACCTCTGGGTTATGTCAGAATTGCCTATCGCTAACCAATTCCTGTCCCTTAAGTTGCTCTCCCATCTCTCTGGGGATGCAATGGCGTGGTGGGACTGTCACCGCTTGGTGGAGACACGGATACAGCAGCTGGGGGAATGTGAATTCAGTTACTAAAATCTGAGCTGGAAGGCTAGATTCAGTGAAGGGTCAGCTGTAAAGACCAACCCAGTTCACAAATGCTTTTGCAACTCACCGCCTCCGACAAATGTGACTTACTGGGGACTCCAGATGCCCGGCAATGGGATTGGTTCGTCGCTGCACTCTGGTAGGGGTGAGCAAGGAGCGATGGGAAGTGGGCTACAAATGCCAACTTCTCTAGTGATGCCAACACCCCATGAGAGAAAATGCTGATGTCGGGAAAATCTGCTCTCCCCGGCCTCTGATCCAGGTCTGGATTCCAAGGCAGCTTCCCGGGGTTTTCCGAGACCCGGGGTGAGTGGTTCCGGTGTATTGCTTAACAAACCTGCGTTCTATGGAAATTTATTGTGGCTAGACTTGTCCGTCTGTTGTGTACATGCGTGCGTGACCCTATCTCTCGCAGTTTGCAAGCTTTTGCAAATCCCCACCAACAGTTAATAACGTTCCGTAACCAGGCGAGTGGAGAGAGTTGGCGTGCCGCGTGAATGTAACGCAGATTTGGAAAGTACAGGGCACTTTGAAACTGCCCTCTCCACCCTCTCCCCTCATGTCATGGTTGCTAATGGACTAAATGATGGTGATTGATTAGCCCAGAGTTGAAAACGTGTTGCTGGAAAAGCGCAGCAGGTCAGGCAGCATCCAAGGAGCAGGAGATTCGACGTTTCGGGCATAAGCCCTTCTTCAGGAATGAGGAAAGTGTGCCCAGCAGGCTAAGATAAAAGGTAGGGAGGAGGGACTTGGGGGAGAGGTGCTGGAGATGCGATAGGTGGAAGGAGGTCAAGGTGAGGGTGATAGGCTGGAGTGGGGTGGGGGTGGAGAGGTCAGGAAGAAGATTGCAGGTTAGGAGGGCGGTGCTGAGTTCGAGGGATTTGACTGAGACAAGGTGGGGGGGAGGGGAAATGAGGAAACTGGAGAAATCTGTGGTTCCAGCAACACATTTTCAGCTCTGATCTCCAGCATCTGCAGACCTCACTTTCTCCTCGATTGATTAGCCCACAAAGGTTACGGTTCTGGGTGCCAACAGAACGCTAAGTCCTGGAGTCACAGAATTCTGGTACAGGATGAGGCCATTCAGCCCCACCGTGCCTGTGCTGGGTGCATTTCTGCCACTCCCACTGTCCTTTCCCCATACCCCTCTAAGTATTTGCTGACAACAACACCGCCATTGTAGGCCAAGTCTCAAATGATGACAATAGAGAGTAGAGGAAAGAGGGAGAGAGGCCTGATGTAAACCCAGCAATCTCTCCCTCAACTCAACAGCTGGTCACTGCCCTCAGGTAGCGCAGTGGGACGGCACGCTCTGAGGTGGAGACGGTCAGGAGCGTCAAGTTCCTCAGAGCGATGATCATCAATAACTGGTCCTGGACCAACCACCTTGATGTGAAAGCACAACAATGCCTCTCCTCCCTCAGGAAACAAAGGAAATTGGAGACTGCTCCCAATTTTTAACCGATGCGCCATGGAAAGCATCCTATCCAGATGCATCACAGCGTGGTCTGGCAACATCTCTGTCCCGGAAACTCCAGAGCGTTGTGAATATAGTCCAGGCTATCACACAAACCAACCTTCCATCCACTGACTCCATCTAGACTTCTTGCTGTCAACATCATCAAAGACCCCTCCCATCCCGTTCTAATCTCTTCTAACCTCTTCTGTCAGGCAGAAGATCCAAAACCCGTACCAACAGATTCAAGAACAGCTTCTTCCTCTCTGTTATTAGATTTCCGAATGGATCTCTCAAATTTTACAGTTAATGTTGCTCTTCCTCCCTGTGCCCGTTCTCTGCAGCTCTGTTCTATTACCCTAATACACTCCATATGGTGTGATCTGCACACAGAACAAAACTTTTCACCGTACCTAAGTACATGGGACAATAATAAATCATGCTGCGGAGAGGCAGGTGTTGGACAAAATTAAAGATCACACAACAGGGGGATCCAAGATGGCGGCGACCCGGCAAGTCTGAGTCTATAGTGCTCCTCCCAAGACTTGGGCAAATGGGTCACCCACCACACTCACCAAATCATTCAAAATAGTTTTTACTTAATGTAATTAGTTGCTTAGTACTGAATTTAAACAATTTAATCTCCAGTAAAAGTGACTAAAGGGAAGGGAGCTCTCAGCAGGCAGGAGCCCCTCCCCCACCCTCTCCAGCTGCAGCAGAGATGTCCGCATCGCCCCGGGGGACTTGTCTACGGTGACGAGCCTTGTGGAAATCATCTCCAAACTCGAAGCGAAGATCGACGCCTTCATCGAAGAATCCCGCAGCCGCTGGGACTCACTCTCGGCCGCGCTGCGAAAGCACGACCGAGACGTTGAGGCATTCAAGCGGCGAGTCGGAGGGGCGGAGCTAAAGGCCGCGACCCCCCCGAAACTACAGCGCAATCGGCCGTGGATCGGGTCCGGACTCTCGAGCAGCGAGTCCGGACCTTAGAGAACCACATTGACGACCTCGAGAATCAAGGTCGTCGAGAAAATATTCATTTGCTGGGCCTTCCCGAACGGGAAGAGGAAAGCCAGCTCACAGCGTTCCTCGAACAGCAGCTTCCACAGCTGTTAAAGCTGGAGGCTGGATCAGGCCAGGTAAGGGTGGAATGGGCCTACTGGGTCGCAATACGCGGGCTCAGCTTGAACCAGCGCCCCTGCCCGGTCCTGTCCTGGATACAGAGCTATAAGGAGAGGCAGATACTCCTAGAAGCCTCTAGAAATCTTGGAAAAGATTCCCAAGCCATGGTCTATAAAGGTTCCAAGATCATGGTATTCCAGGACTTTTCCCCAGCTCTGGTCCAAAAGAGGAAGGCATTCGATGAGGCGAACAAGTGTTTAAGGGACTTAAATATTCAGTACTCCTTACGTTACCCAGCGACGCTATGCTTTAACCATGAAGGATCTGTGTATAACTTTGGATCGCCAGAAAAGGCTAAGGAATTTTTGGACTCTCTTAGATAAATTGTAAGAGGTAATTGATGTTGGTTTGCTCTCTCCCCACTCCAATTTACAACCCCCTTTTTTTATATTAATCTCTTTTTTTACCTTACTGTTTAATATTGTCTTGGGGGGGGGGGGGAAAGAGGGATTTATTTATTTGTTCTCTACTTAGCGATTTTCTCCCCCTCCTTTTTTTTAAAATAAATATAGGCCGGGGGATCTAGTTAATGTTGGCGGGGGGAGGTGGTTACCTCATTCTATTTTACCTCTGTCTCTAGGACTGGGGTTGTTTTCCCTTGTTATTTTGTATTATTATATTTAATTATTACTTGTTGTGGTTGTAATTTTATAGGTATATATGTTTATACATGGTATTAACATTACCAAATATATCCAGGTGTTGGTGTGGGTGGGGGAGTGGGGGTAGGGTTAACTCCACCTCTGTAGTATATTTGTATTTTCCTCAACCTATTGAGGAGCGCCTGGGTCAAGGGTGGGGCACTGGTTGGGAGAGGATACGATGGACTGTTGGAAAGGAAGTGATACCCCCTGGGAACAAGGGGGAAAATCTCCATTTAAATACATTTTATATTTTTTAAAGTTCGAAATAGTTTTTTATTATACTGTTGTGAGTGTATTAGAGAGCCTTTATTTTTGTGAATTTTATATGCTCTATGCTCGGGATGTTCTGGATAGGGTTTCCCCTCCCGAGGGGTCTCGGATTTGCTCGGACGATTATGGTTGATCAGTCGGTTAAGTGGTGCACCTGGAATGTCAAGGGGAGTAAGTCACCAGTCAAAAGGAAGAAAATATTATCAAATCTCAAGAAAGAAAGGGTTGATATAGCTCTCCTACAGGAGACACATTTGTTGGATAAAGAACACTTGAAATTATGGCAGGGTGGATTTGATCAGGCCTTTTTTTCTTCTTTTAGCTCAAAAAGCAGGGGAGTTATTATTCTTATTCAGAAGAATTTCACTTTCAAAATTCTAAATCAGATAAAAGACTAATCTGGACGATATATTCTGATTAAAGCCCTTATAAATGGAGAGGAATATGGGATTTTAAGTTTGTATTGCCCCCCGGCGCATCCTTTTAAATTTATAACGGAAGCCATCTCCAAATTGATGGCTCTCGGTGCACGTCATACAATTATAGGGGGAGACTTTAATTGTATCATTGATCCAGAATTAGATAGGATTCCCAAGAGTACTGCAGGAGTATCTCCCAGATCTAGACAATTGGTGGATTTGAACAAAGGATTAGGACTAGTAGATGTGTGGAGATGCCTTCATCTACAGGGCAGAGATTTTTCTTTTTACTCCAATCCACATAAATGTCACACCAGAATTGATACGTTTTTTGCCCCCTCGATTTTTTAAAATTCCATATCATCCTGTAAAATAGGTGGTATAGCAATTTCCGATCACGCTGCTGTATATATGGAAACCAAGGCAAGGAACAATGAGACATCCCCTCGGCATTGGCGTATGAACCCCTTCCTGATGAAAGACAGTAAATTTGTAAAGTACTTCTCTCAAGAACTTAAAACTTTTTTAGAAATTTATTCAGGTACGGCTAGCAACCCATCAATGATGTGGGAGACCATCAAAGCTTACAGCGTGAGGTTTGATCATTTCATACTCAGCAACACAGAAAAAACTCAAGGGAGAACAGCGTCTGAAACAGCATTCGCTGACAGACCTTCTATTATCAAATTACAAAGGATTATGGCCTTTAGGACAGCTCTAAACACCACGCTTACCCAAACGGCTAAGAGGGAAATATTATTTGCAAAACAAAGGTTATATGAATTTGGCGATAAACCGGGAAGATACTTAGCATTTCTCGCAAGGAAATAAAAGGCCCCTCAAACTATCACATCTATCAAGGAAGGTACGGGTATTCTGACTCATGATCACAAAAGGATTAACGCAATCTTTAGAAAATTTTATTCTGATTTATATAAATCGCAGGATTGTGAAGACAGGACTAGAAGGATGCAATCATTTTTGAAAAGTTTGACCTTTCCGGACCTAACTCCGGAACAGGTATCGGTCTTGAATGCTCCCCTAACAGTCCAAGAAATACTTGACGCAATTAGGCAACTTCAGAGCGGTAAGGCACCTGGCCCAGATGGCTTTCAAGCTGAATTCTATAAAGAATTTACAGGAATATTGGCTGGTCCACTTATGGACATGTATAACTACGCATAGAGTCAGGGCTGTCTCCCGCCTTCGTTGAAAGAGGCAAATATCTCTCTTATCCTTAAAAAAGGAAAGGACCCAGACTCATACAGACCGATATCCCTGCTAAATGTAGGTTTTTAAATCCTTTCTAAAACGTTAGCATTGAGGCAAGAAAGGGTATTGCCACATATCATAAAGGAGGATCAGACGGGGTTTATTAAAGGCTGTAGATCATCCAGTAATGTTAGAAGGGTTTTGGATCTGATTCAAGCCTGCCATCAGGGAAAGATACCAGGGTAGTAGTCTCATTAGACGCGGAAAAGGCATTCGACAGGGTTGAATGGTCACATCTGTTTTACATATTGGAAAGGTTTGGCGTTGGAAAGGTGTTTACCAAATGGGTCTCAACACTATATAGTGATCCCAAAGCAGTTGTGATTACCAATGGACTTGGCTCGGATAGCTTCAGTGTGGGTAGGGGCTGCCGTCAGGGATGTCCTCTCTCACCATTGCTATTTACGCTAATAATTAAACCACTAGCAGAAGCTATATGGTCTGATCCTAATATAACGGCCCCGAGGATTGGTACAGGTAAACATAAAAATACCCTTTATGCAGATGATATTCTTCTATTCCTCAGTAATCCTCTAATGTCCATACCTCGCTTAATCCAAGTTATTAATAAATTTAGTGCATTCTCAGGCTATAAAATGAATTTCTCAAAATCGGAGGCTATGCCAATGGGAGGCCTTGCTATGATACCCCACTTAGTGGACGGATCCCACTTTCACTTTTGGTGGTCCCTGGAGAGTTTCTTATATTTAGACATTTTTATCACCCCAGTATTTGGCCAGCTATACAAGGCTAACTTTGTGCATTTACTGGAAAGGATAAGGCAGGACTTCCAGCGATGGGGAGACCTTCCAATTTCCTGGCTGGGTAGAATAGCACTAATTAAAATGAATGTCCTGCCCCGTCTCCTATCCCCTATGAGAATGCTCCCGGTGATGCTGCCGAGGCTGGCTCTACGTAAATTATATGGCTGGTTGGGTTCCTTCATCTGGAATCATAGACGGCCCCTCATTAAGCTGAAGAAGCTACAGCTTCCACAGGCAAGGGGAGGACTGGACTTCCCAGATTTTAGGAAATATCAGTTCAGTTCCCTATTAAGTTACATAGCTGATTGGGTCTTGTCTGACCCACAATCAATCTGGCTGGACATCGAGGCTTCTCAAGTAAAATGCCCACTTATTAACCTTTTACTTTCAGACAAGAGGAAAATCATCACGGATCACTGTAAAAACCCTATAATACTAAACACAATTAAAGCTTGGAATATAATGCGTCAAAATGAGGGCAACTCACATAAAACATCCCCCTAGCCATCGATAGTAGGAGCATGGGGATTTCAACCGGGGTTTACAGATGCCACCTTCAAACTCTGGAGATCCAGGGGTATCTCATGTCTAGGGGATCTGTTTAAAGAAGGGGCCCTGATGTCTTTTGAACTGCTGCGTCAGAAATTCGGATTACCTAATGGAGACCTCTTTCGATACTTCCAAATTCGAGATTACATACAGAAGAAGACTATGTTATTAGATAGTCTTTATAAATCAGATAGAGAGCGTAGAGTGCTATGGCCAATGGGGGTATCTTCCGTCAGTAATATTTATCATTTACTACATGATGAAGTATCGGGAGATATGGACAATCTGCTTAAAACATGGGATCAGGATTTGGGACTGGAAATCTCTATAGAAACGTGGAGTGACATTTGGGAAAACGCCAGAAGAATCACCATCTGCAACAGAACCCAGACCATTCAGCTGAAGATACTTCACAGGGCCCATATAGCTCCGGCTCGATTGGCAAAATTTAAGGCAGGAACATCTCCAATGTGTCCCAAATGTAAAATAGAGGTGGGCACTCTTGTACATTGCCTATGGACCTGTCATAAGATCCGTAGATATTGGACTAAAGTAGCAAGTGCTCTGACAGAAATCTTAGGAACGGAAATTAGAGTGGACCCTGTATCTCTCCTTTTGGGCTTTTCGAGCTTACCCTCCCTGGATATGCACGGGAAGAGATGATTTTCCATTCTCTCTTTCTGTGCAAGGAAAAATATTTTGGTGAACTGGGTGGCTGAGGGCCCCCCTGGACTTTCGAATTGGCACAAAATAATCATGGAATATATTCCCCTTGACTTCCTTACAAACATGGTGCACCGAAAGACCGCATTATTCCATAAAATATGGCGGCCCTTCTTCAATTACACAGATACAGATATTTCGGCCATCCTAACAAGGGCTTTTATTTAATTGAGATGGTGACCCTGGCTGGTCCAGGGCCCCTTGGGAGAGGAATCCCGCACAAATGCGGGTTTTGTTATGATTTGATGTTAATACATTCCCATCATGTATCTCATTACCCAATTTCTGTTATCCATCTGTTTTTATTTTCTCTTCTTTGAGAAATGTAAGAGACTTAATTATACACTCTGGCTAGTTGTAGGTTAGATTAGGAGTTAGCTGCAAATGTGTTGCTGGTTAAAGCACAGCAGGCCCAGGCAGCATCTCAGGAATAGAGAATTCGACGTTTCGAGCATAAGCCCTTCATCAGGAATGAGAGAGAGTAGCCAAGCAGGCTAAGATAAAAGGTAGGGAGGAGGGACTAGGGGGAGGGGCGATGGAGGTGGGATAGGTGGAAGGAGGTCAAGGTGAGGGTGATAGGCCGGAGTGGGGTGGGGGCGGAGAGGTCAGGAAGAGGATTGCAGGTTAGGAGGGCGGTGCTGAACGTGGCTGATTAGTAGTTA
Source organism: Hemiscyllium ocellatum (assembly GCF_020745735.1). Classification (NCBI taxonomy): domain Eukaryota; kingdom Metazoa; phylum Chordata; class Chondrichthyes; order Orectolobiformes; family Hemiscylliidae; genus Hemiscyllium; species Hemiscyllium ocellatum. Next base: position 10,169,629 of record NC_083444.1, on the reverse strand, counting down.
GTTGAGTTTTTTTTTCTCTCGGTATCTTTTTTGTTTGATAAGTTTTGGTTATTATTTATTTAAGATTTAATTGTTTACCAATGCTTATACTTGGGGTTTTTAATTTGTAAACTTGTAAAATATATTAAATTTTCAATAAAAATATCTATAAAATAATAAAATCATGCAACACGAGGTTATAGTCCAACAGGTTTATTTGGAAGCACTAGCTTTCACAGAGCTGTCCTTCGTCAGGTGGTTGTGGAGTAAAATTTCATAAGACACGTAAGTTATAGCAAGAGATTACAGTGCGATACAATGATATATTGAATGAAGCTGGATTGTTAAATTTTTCATCTTTTAGAATGGGTTGCAGGTTTCGGTTCATTATTGTTGTAGCTGGGTGTACACTGCATTACAGCGACACAGATGGTGGGAGGACTGAATAGCAGGGGGCGTTGTGGCTGGGTGTACACTGCATTACAGCGACACTGATGGTGGGAGGACTGAATAGCAGGGGGCATTGTGACCAGGTGTACACTACATTACAGCAACACAGATGGTGGGAGGACTGAATGGCAGCAGTGTTGTAGCTGGTGTGTACACTGTGTTACAGCGACACAGCTGGTGGGAGGACTGAATAGCAGGGGGCGTTGTGGCTGGGCTGTACACTGTGTTACAGCGACACAGATGGTGGGAGGACTGAATAGCAGGGGACGTTGTGGCTGCGCTGTACACTGTTACTGTTGGACTATAATTGTGTGATTTTTAACAATAATAAATCAAATTAAAAGAAGTATTGATCCACTCCCTTTCTGTGGACTCCTTGTGAATCTGCTTTCAGGCACCGCATTCACTCAAGGGAAAGAAACTGCCATCCTTACCTGGTCTGGCCTACATGTGACTCCAGACCCACAGCCATGTGGCTGACTCTTAACTGCCCTCTGGGCAATTACAGAAGGGCAATAAATGCTGGGCCTAGCCAGCGACACCCTCATCCCGTGAATGAATAGGAAAAAAATGAACGCACTTCACAAACGACCTAACCTCACGCCCCTGTGGTTCTCTGCCAATGATCAGCCAGAACCCCCCCTTGTTGATTTAATCCCGAACCAGCTGAAGAAACCAGACACTTCATTCCATTCGTGAGAAAAAGCCCACTTTCAGAACGCAGACTCACACTGTCCTGTTTCATACCAACAGACACAGCTATCTCTGCAACACAAGGACTCTTTTTTTAAAAAAGTTTATTCACAGGATCACTGGCTGGGCAGAGCATTCCTTGCCCATCCCTCATTGCCCAGAGGGCAGGTCAGAGTCAACTAAGGGCTACGGGGAGAACGCTGGTAAGTGGAGTTGAAATGCCCATCAGCCATGATTGAATGGCGGAGTGGACTCGATGGGCCGAATGGCCTGCCTTCCACTCCTATGTCTTATGGTCTTAACTGTATCGCTGTGGCCTGACCAGGTAAAGATGGCAGCTTCCTTCCCTCAAAGGGAACCAGATGGGTTTTTCCAACAATCAGCAATGGCTTCCATGGTCATCACTGGACTCATAACTTTTACCGAATTCAGAGTTTACCAGCAAGGCGAGTCCCCAGAACATTACCCAGGTCTCGGGGTTAAAACTCTAGCCATAACGCCACTAGGCCATCACCACTCAAATCATCAAACTATTTATCAAATTAACTCCAGCCAGGCTCATTTTCCCCGGGGAGGCAGAGTCCAAAACCAGAGGGCATGGATTTAAGGTGAGAGGGGAAAGATTTCAAAGGGACTTAAGGGGCAACTTTTATCACGCAGAGGGTGGTACGTGTATGGAATGAGCTGCCGGAGGAAGTGGTGGAGGCTGGTACAATTGCAACATTTAAAAGGCATCTGGATGGGTATATGAATAGGAAGGGTTTAGAGGGATATGGGCCAAGTGATGGCAAACGGGGCTAGGTTAGGTTGGGATATCTGGTCGGCATGGACGAGTTGAAATGAAGGGTCTGTTTCCGTGCTGTGTGTCTGTTCAGTGAGTTCAGCAGCACTCCCTAGGACCATTAAGTGTATAAGTCCTATAGAGTCATAGAGGTGTACAGCATGGAAACAGACCCTTCGGTCCAACCTCTCCATGCCGACCAGATATCCCAACCCAATCTAGTCCCACCTGCCAGCACCCGGCCCATCTCTATGACAATGACTATAGCTAATTAAAGAGACATTGTAACACCTAAAAGGATGTCAAGCAGTCAGGTAACATGATCCCATCCACAGCCTTCTGCCCGGACCTGATAATGGCCACCTTCGCTCAGACCAAGGATCAAACCCACAAGGAAGTTCCTCCCATCCCATCCTTGCGCTGGAAAAGCAAAGACCAAGAGCAAGAGGCTGAGGTACAAGTTACCTTTCAGGAGCAGGGCCTCCTGAGACCGTAGATCCCCTGCACCATGGTAGCTGGCCATTCGGCCCATCGAGTCTACACTGCCCCTCCGAAGATTATCCCAACCAGACCCAGACCCCTCCCCCCAACCTAACCCTGCATTTCTCATGGCCAATCCACCTAACCTTAGACTGTGGGAGGAAACTGTGGCACCTGAGGGGGGAACATGCAAACTCCATACAGGCAGTGTGCCCGAGACTGGAATCGAACCCAGGTCCCTGGCGCTGTGAGGCAACAGTGCTAACCACTGAGCCACCCCATTACGAAAGCAGGTCTGCAGCTTTACACACCCAGTGCCTCTCAGACTCCTCAAGGTCCCAGCATTCTTTGGTCTGAGACGTTCCAGGTATTTTCTCACCAACTTGTTCCGAGATGTTATGCCATCCTGCGGGAGCAGGTGGTACTTGAACCCAGATCCCCTGGCTTCGAAGTAGGGACATTACCATTGACCACAATAGCCCGACAATTTCTCTCGGAGGGTTTTCATACATCACAGGTACAGTTGCAACACTTGGAAGACATTAGGATAAGTACACGAACCGGGAAGGTTTGGAGGGAACAGGCAGCTGGGAATGGTTTAGTTTGGGATTGTGGGTGGCATGGGCTTCCACGTATACGGCTCTATAAATCAACCTGTTCAAAAGGTGTTCTGCCACACCTCTGGACCAAGTGGGACTTGAATCTTGGGACACTAACACTGGCCCCAAACCGGCCCTATAAGTTCTCCAAGTGTTTCATTTACCAATGACCTTCACCTCTCCATCTTAACCCTAGAATTAACATAAGTTTAACATCTCCACAAGTGCAAACACATTTAGTCTATCGCATTGCTTGTGATTTTGTCCTCCCTGGTTAAAGGGCGGCATGGTGGCTCAGTGGTTAGCACTGCTGCCTCACAGCGCCAGGGACCCGGTTCAATTCCCGCCTCAGGCAACTGTCTGTGTGGAGTTTGCATGTTCTCCCTGTGTTACAAGGCTCCCCTTGTAGCCTGTTACAAACTGAGATCTTTCTTCCAAACCTCTGATGAGATCTCCATTCCCAATCCTTGCGCCCAGACCCCGCAGAGCTGTTCAATATCTTTCGAGGTGCTACCTTCCAGGACAAGACAGTACCTGTTGTCTGAAGCACTCTCCTCTCTACATTAGACCTGTAAGGAACAGCCAACAGTGTGGTCTTCTTCTGGATAAAGTCCCTGATCTGAAAATAATGAGAGGTCCCTACTGGTCAATTCATATTTACGGCTCAGCTGATCAAAGGGGCTTCCTGACCTCTCCCTCCAATAAGTCTCCCAGACAAGAGACTCCCCTGGATGCCCATAACCTAAAACCAGAATCCATCAACCCTGGCCGAAATCCTGGCATTCCTGCTATGGGGGTGAAAAAGGAGGATTTCTATAAACTGCCCTCACTTTGTTGTTTTGACCATGTTAGTGACAATCGGGTTCTGACAATAATCCGTGATCGTCCTCATCTTATCCATTTATGGGTGGCACAGTGGTTAGCACTGCTGCCTCACAGCGCCAGGGTCCTGGGTTCAATTCCCACCTGACTGTGTGGAGTTTGCACATTCTCCCCGTGTCTGCGTGGGTTTCCTCCAGGTGCTCTGGTTTCCTCCCACAGTCCAAAGATGTGCGGGTCAGGGTGAATTGGCCATGCTATATTGCCCATGGTGTTAGGTAAGGGGTAAATGTAGGGGTATGGGTGGGTTGCGCTTCGGCGGGTCGGTGTGGACTTGTTGGGCCGAAGGGCCTGTTTCCACACTGTAAGGAATCTAATCTAAAATCTCCCCCTGGACTTCCCGTGCTCTAAATCCCAGTTGCTCCATGTCGGAGATTGGCACTGTTTAATCCTCTCAGCTCAGTTCAGTGAGATCACACCTCGGTACCATTTTCCCCATTCTCTCCCTGCACCCCATGACATTACAAAATCGATCCATTCCTGTCTTGAACGTATTCAATTACTGAGTCCGTCTGGGCTGGAGAATTCAAAACTCACACTACCCTCTGAGTGACAAAATTCTTGCTCATCTGAGTTCAAAGTGCCTAGCTCTTGATTCCCAGACCCTGGTTCTAGATTCCCTCCATGGCCAGGGGGAAAACGTCCTTCATGTATTTACCCTGTCGACCCTACGCCACCCACCCCCCCACCCCCCATCTAAGAATTCTGTCTGCTGTACTGAGATCCTCTCTTATTCTTCTCAACTCGAGGGAATACAGGGTCAATCTGTCCTCATTGGACAATGCGTTGTCCTGGGAATCAGTCTGCTGATGCTTGGATGTTGCAGTCAAGGATAGCGTCGGTTTGCCACAATGGGGGCTGGGAAGCAGTTAGCCTGTTCCACACCCCTACATCAACAGGATGTTGATTTTGAGTGGAGGTGGGAGGGAGCTGACAGCTTTCTCAAACTTTGTGTTGTTTCAGGTTAAACACTAAACAAGGAACATATAGCACAGAAATAGGCTGTTTGACCCAACTGATCGGTCAGTACATTGAGTAAAGGGATTGAGATGTCACGTTGCGGCTATGTAGGATCTTGGTGAGGCCACTTTTGGAACACTGCATTCCGTTCTGCTCTCCCTGCTGTAGGAGAGATGCTGTTCAAACTTGAAAGGGTGTAGAAAAGATTGACAAGGATGTTGGAGGGTTTGAGCTAGAGGATTGCTTCTGACGCCTGTTCGTGGGAATGTGCATGTCACTCGGGTTGGGTCCCCAGTGGGTTAATTACCTCAACATTTTTTTCCTCTTCCGGGTCGTGGTTATAACTGGACGAGCTCTGCACTCGTTGCCTGTCTTTATTTGGCCTTGAACTGACTTTATTTGGCCATTTCACGGGGCAGTTCAGGGTCAAAACAGTTGGGTCTGGAGTCACATGTAGGCCAGACCGATTAAGCTTGGCAGATTTCCTATCCTAGAGGGTACTAAATGAGTTTTTACAACAATCGATGATCGTTTATAACACCTTCACAGACTCTAGATTTACATTCCAGATTTATTAAGAGTTGCCACTGTGGGAACTGACCCCCCCCACTGAAGAGATTAAGCTCGAAATGTTGACTCTCCTGCTCCTCAGATGCTGGCTGTGCTTTTCCAGCACCATACCTTGCGACTCTGATCTCCAGTGTCTGCAGTCCTCACTTTCCCCTGGAGCATTACTGGGTTACTCATTCGGTGACCTGACCATTTCACCACCTCTGATTAAGTGAACTAATCATTATTCTCCCTTATGCCACTATTTTTTCTCAACCGTGATGACTTATTCTGGCTTCGAGAGAACAGAGTACTCCGACGTCCTGAGCAGAAGGCGATTAATTCAAGTCCTGCACCAAAGCACCTTGACCCATGAAGGCACCAATGTAGTGCTGCACTGTCAGAGGTGCCTACTTTAGGACCAGACATTATACCAAGAACCTATCTACTCTCTCAAGTGAACCTCCAAGAGTTGGTGGATGAATGGTAGTTCACCCCAATGTCCTGGGGGGAGGGGTTATCCCTCAGTCAAGTTGTGTAAAGAACATGGTAGTGTCCCTGCCTCTGAGCCTGGAGAGGTGGGTTCAAGTCCCACCTGAGGTACGTAATGACATCACTCAACAGGTTGATCAAAAAACAAAATGGTACAGACGAGTTGGACTGAAGGGTCTGTTTCCATGCTACTTAACCTCCATAGGGAGGTGATGGCGGAGTGGTATTTTCCATGATCTGTTAATACCAAGGCCCGGGTAATGTTTTGGATTCCACCATGATGGTGGAATCTGCATTCAATAGAAAATTAAGAGTCTAATGATGGTGGTGAATCTGTTGTCAATTGTTGGAAAAAACCCATCCTATTCAATAATGTCCTTCAGGGGAGGAAACTTCACCCGGTCTGGCCTACACGTGACTCCACACTCACAGCAACGTGTTTGACTTTTACCTGCCCTCTGGGCAATTGGGGATGGACAATGTATGCTGGGCCTAGCCAGAGATCCCGCTTCCCAGGAACGAATCTCAAAAATGCTATATTACCAGGAAAACCATTTCTTTAGGTGTTTGATTCAAGTCCCGCACCAAAGAACTGAGCAGCTTATCCCACTAAGGCAACAGTGTGGTGCTGCACTGACAGAGGTCTGTGCCAACACCCAGAACCTATCTACTCTCTCAAGTGAACCTCCAAGAGACGGGGTGAGTATTGGGCGGGACATTCCTGCTCAGAAATGTACTTGGGATCCTTTGACACCAAAGGCAGCATCTTCAACAGTGTGGCATTCCCTACAGTACTGCGGAGGGCCAGAGTTGGGAGGGCGAGTCTCGGGAGTGACTCGGAGGTCAAAGTGCGATTGGCGGCTTCCAGGTTGCCACAGAAACAAGAGGAGAGACCTCCCCCTCCCCCTCTGAGAATGATCCTACATCACAGCTGGAGTTTTGTTGCTCACTGACAGGAACTCGCAATTTCTCTTAGCATTGGCTTCCTCACCATCAAGGCTGCTTCCTGTTTTGTATCACGCGCTGTCCTTCGATTGTGGCGGCCGAGGGTGTGGAAGGGGAATTCTGCCAAGTCAGAACCCTCTGGGTGTTTACAGGCAACATTTCTTCTGCTTTAAAGGAACAATGCTTTCCCCAGGCCCAACAGCATCTCCTCCTCTCTTGAAACCCGCTGACTCGCTGTGGGGAGATGCGTGTGTGTCTGGGGAGATCAGGGAGCGTGGGGCAGGGGGAGTGGGAGCCGTGTGCTCCATTTTGGGTAACTGACCCCGCGTGGCACTACATCTGATCGTGCCCACCTGAGAGTGCAGAGTAGGGAGTGGTCTCAGGCACTGGAGTAGAATTACAGGCCTACATCAACCTTCAGACTGGCATTAGGACATAGAACATAGAACAGCACAGGCCCTTCGGCCCACAATCTTGTGCTAAGCATCGATCATAATCTAAGATCCAACCCCAAACCTACACACCTCTCAGTTTACTGCCATCCATGTGCTGTCCAGCAGTCACTCAAATGTCCCACATATCCCTGACTCTCCCACCACTGCTGACAGTGCATTCCACACACCCACGACCCACTGTGTAAAAATCTACCTCTGACATCTCCACTATTCCTTCCCACAATCACCTTAAAATTCTGATCCCAAGTGTTGTGAAACTTGAAAGGGTTCAGAAAAGATTTACAAGGATGTTGCCAGGGTTGGAGGATTTGAGCTACAGGGAGAGGCTGAACAGGCTGGGGCTGTTTTCCCTGGAGTGTTGGAGGCTGAGGGGTGACCTCTTAGAGGTTTACAAAATCATGAGGGGCATGGATAGGGTAAGTAGACAAAGTCTTTTCCCTGGGGTCGGGGAGTCCAGAACTGGAGGGCATAGGTTTAGAGTGAGAGGGGAAAGATATAAAATAGAGATGTATGGGGCAACTTTTTCACACAGAGGATGTTGCACGTATGGAATCAGCTGCCAGAGAAAGTGGTGGAGGCTGGTACAATTACAGCATTTAAGAGGCATTTGGATGGGTATATGAATAGGAAGGGTTTGGAGGGATATGGGCCGGGTGCTGGCAGGTGGGACTAGATTGGGTTGGGATATCTGGTTGGCATGGACGGGTTGGACCGAAGGGTCTGTTTCCATGCTGTACATCTCTATGACTCTATGACTTTGATTCTAAGTACTTTACACAGAGGGTGGTGGGTGTCTGGAACGCGCTACCAGCAGAGGTGGTAGAGACAGGCACAGTAGATTCATTTAAGATGCACGTGAACAGATGCATGAGTAGGTGGGGAGCAGAGGGATACAGATGCTTAGGGATTGGGCGACAGGTTGAGACAGTGGATTTGGATCGGCTCAGGCTTGGAGGGGCCGAAGGGCCTGTTCCTGGGCTGTAAATATTCTTATTCCTTTGTTGTACATACATCGGGCGGAATCCTCTGGGGAAGCAGATAGCTACCAACCCAAGCTTTACGCGCGGTTCAGCTGAGATGAGAGGATCTCGCTCAACTTTCTGGAATTCCGGATCTTCATACTTCCCACTGCGCTGGATGCCTTCACCTCATCTCAGGCACAATGAGATGGCACCTAAAGAGCAGCAACTCCTGGGTTTGAGGGTCCGGTGAAGGCGAGGCAGTGGGGGGAGAGGGCATTGGCTCAGGACTCTCTTGCAGTTATACCTTTTGTCCTTTTTATGCTTAAACTATCCAAAATGTTCCAAGCTTTTCACCATTTCTTACTCACTGCAAAATGCAAGTGACAATAAATAACTCATCCGGCCTTTCGTTCTCTTGACCAGAGTAATGTCCGAGCTACGGTTTCAGGTCATCATTTGGAGTCACTTCACTCAACCTCACGATGTTGCACAAAGCAATGCGTCTATCTGACCCTCTCCTTCTGCAGTCACGCACCGTGTATCACCTTTATACCTGTAGGCTCCAGCTTGTTCGTCGGAACCATTGTCTGACATTTTTCCCAGCAGCCATCTTCACTGGCTTCGTCCCAACTGAAAAACGTGTGCGCCAAATGATTCAGCTTCTTACATTTCAAGCCTTGCTTTCTACCTGCTTTGTTCTCTTTTGAGTCGTGTCCTCTGCCACATTTACATCCTATCCTTTGGCCTTGATCTTTCTGCAAATATCTCTTCCTTTCTCTGATTCTTTACTCTCACTTGGCCTTCGATGTATCTCAGCACCATCTTTTCCCACAATGCACTCCAGCTGAGGTTCGACAATCTCAGAGCCTCAGCACATGTCTACAGCTTTTCCAGAGAGTCGGCCTCTTCTCCCTCAGAAGATGGGCTCTCACAACAGGATCTCTGATGCCTGAGAAATTCCTATCTTTGATGAGGTCGTCTTCCAGCTCAGAAGTCAGCTGGAAGCAATCAGTGCAGTCACAACCTGATCAACAGTCTGCCCTTTTCTTTTGAGCTCTGATATACTCAGCATTAATATGAGGTTCAAAGTGCTTGTGGATGTAGGTTTGCTCACTAAGCTGGAAGGTCCATTTTCAGACGTTTCGTCACCATACTACGTAAAATCTTCAGTGAGCCTCCGGACGAAGCTCTGCTGATGTTTCCTGTTTTCTATTTATACCTTTGGGTTCTTTGGGTTGGTGATGTCATTTCCTGTGGTGATGTCATTTCCTGTTCTTTTTCTCAGGGGGTGGTAAATGGGATCCAAGTCAATGTGCTTGTTGATAGAGTTCCGGTTGGAATGCCATGCTTCTAGGAATTCTCGTGCGTGTTTCTGTTTGGCTTGTTCTAGGATGGATGTGTTGTCCCAGTCGAAGTGGTGTCCTTCCTCATCTGTATGTAAGGATACGAGTAAGACAGGGTCATGTTGTTGTGTGGCTAGTTGGTGTTCATGTATCCTGGTGGCTAGTTTTCTGCCTGTTTGTCCAACATAGTGTTAGTTGCAGTTCTTGCACGGTATTTTGTAAGTGACATTAGTTTTGCTTGTTGTCTGTATAGGGTCTTTCAAGTTTATGAGCTGCTGTTTTAGTGTGTTGGGGTGGGGGGGCAGGTTACACTCTTATCCATGGTCTCCTTTCTCGTCCACAACAGCAGAGTGGAAAATGCACAGCCATTTTGACTCATCTAATCATTCGAAGCTGCAGGCTAACTTTTAAGATAAATTTGTCTTTCCCTCTGGGCAGCCCAGTGGCTCAGTGGTTTCACTGCTACCTCATGGTGCCAGGGACCTGGGTTCGATTCCAGCCTCGGGCGACTGTCTGTGTGGAGTTGTCCCCGTGTCTGCGTGGATTTCCTCTGGGTGCTCAGGTTTCCTCCCACAATCCAAACATGTGTGGGTCAGGGTGAATTGGCCAGGCTAAATTGCCTGAAGGGTTAGGTGCATTAGTCAGAGGGAAATGGGACTGGGTGGGTTACTCTTAGGAGGGTTGGTGTGGACTTGTTGGGCCGAAGGGCCTGTTTCTGTGCTGTAGGAAAATCTAATATAATACATTAGTTTTGCTTGTTGTCTGTATAGGGTCTTTGAAGTTCATTAGCTGGTATTTTAGTGTGTTGGTGGGTTTGTGGATAACCATGATGCCAAGGGGTCTGAGTAGTCTGGCAGTCATATCCGAGATATCTATGATGTAGGGGAGAGTGACCAGGGTTTCTGGACGTGCTTTGTCTGCTTGCTTGGGTCTGCGTTGATTTCCTCCGGTTTCCTCCCTCAGTCCAAAATTGTGCGGATTAGGTTGGATTGTCCATGCTAAATTGTCCCAGAGTGTCCAGGGATGTGTAGGTTAGGTTGGATTGGCCATGCTAAATTGTCCCAGAGTGTCCAGGGATGTGTAGGTTAGGATGGATTGGCCGTGCTAAATTGTCCCAGGGTGCCCAGGGATGGGCAAGTTAGGGTGGATTGGCCGTGCTAAATTGTCCCATAGTGTCCAGGGATGTGCAGATTAGGATGGATTGGCCGTGCTAAATTACCCATAGTGCCCAGGGATGTGCAGGTTACGGTGGATTGGCCGTGCTAAATTACCCATAGTGCCCAGGGATGTGCAGGCGAGGTGGAGTTAGCCATGGGAAATGTAGGGTTACAGGGTAGGGAGGTGGGATGTTCTTCAGTGGTTAGCACTGCTGCCTCACAGCGCCAGAGACCCAGGTTCAATTCCAGCCTCGGGCGATTGACTGTGTGGAGTTTGCACATTCTCCCCGAGTCTGCGTGGGTTTGCTCCGGTTTCCTCCCACAATCCAAAAATGTGCAGGTCAGGTGAATTGGCCACGCTAAATTGCCCGTAGTGTTAGGTAAGGGGTAAATGTAGGGGTAGGGGTGGGTTGCGCTTCGGCGGGTCGGTGTGGACTTGTTGGGCCGAAGGGCCTGCTCCCACACGGTAAGGATTCTTGTGAATCGCATTTCAGCCGTTGACTGGGCCCGTTTAAAGCAGCAAAGCTGTTAAAGTGGTAATCTCACTTCCCTGAATCTTTTATCCTTTCCTTCCCCGCCTTCTAGATCTCTCATTCGTGGGTTCAGGTCTACGATGGTGCCACCATGTGGTGAGTTCCTGTAGATCACTCCTGGTACCTGATTGGTACTTGCCAATTAAACCAGCTTTGTTATTGGGTAAGAGTTTTTTGGTGTCGTTCGCTGCCACCAATCCTCCTTTTCCTTTGATTAATCCTGGACCCATCTAGTTAGTGTTGGAGGATACATCATTGCCATGTATCCGTACGCAAGGCACTGTTCTTTGGGACCCAGAAGGTTGACAGAATAATTTCATTAAATACAATGTCCTAAGACTGCAGGTCCAGATACATCATCTTCCTCCAATAGCTACAGGAAAACTGCACGTCTCTACCCACAGACTCTGCGTAACATCGGAAAGTTGTGACAACGCTGTGGCTTTAAGAGGTTATTTCTTCACTGTTTTATTTTACCAGAGAGGTTTTAAGACAGAGGTGCAGAGCTGCTTGGTTGGAAATCCAACAAACAGCTTGTGAGGCCTACATTTTTCTTTAAGTTGAAACAATAGAAGGAACCTGGCTGGGTGGGGTCAAGCTCCCAGAGAACCAGGATTTTTAGTTTTAAGCTCTTGGCTGTTGGGGTCTTGAAGAAGTGGAAATTATTTTTTCTCTCTCTCTCAGTTACTGCCAAAGAGCTGGAGGGATTAGGGAGGAGGAGTTCTCTATTTCACAGGCAATTGTTATACCAGGTAATACAACTTCTGGATTTGTCTTTTGCCAAGAGTATGTCCATGGGACGTTACCAGAATTAATTTGTAACAGTCACTGTATCAATTATTCGATTACATTTTCCAATAGAGTTAAGTCATTCCAATTCAATCTTCCCTTTGTTGTATTTTAACGATAGTGGACGGTTATCGTGTGTTTTGCTTTAAATCTGGGAGCCTGACCAATTGCATCTGGAACGCAAAATCTTCCCTTTACCTTTAAAATAAGTAAAAGTTTGGGTCGAGACTATTTTCTGAATAGTTTGGGGGGGTTTGGTCTAGTCCATTACAGAGTGCAGGTAATTAATATGAACATGAACCCCTTCAGACCCACTACCCGAGACAACACCTCCCAGGCCAGAGAGTGCAGGGTTAGATACAGGCTAAACATAGAAGAAAGGAGCAAGGCCATTCGGCCCTTCAAAGCTGCTCTGTCTATCGATATGATCATCGCTGATCATCCAAATCAGTTCCCTGTTCCCACTTTGTCCCCTTTCACTTGAATGATTATTCCTAACTCCTTCTTCAACACGATATAGAGGCAGAAAGTAATGCTTTCTCTACACATATAAACAAAAGGTAAATGTCATTCTACACTGTCTCCATCAAACACTCCCAGGACAGGGACAGCACGGGGTTAGATACAGAGTAAAGCTCCCTCTACACTGTCTCCATCAAACACTCCCAGGACAGGGACAGCACGGGGTTAGATACAGAGTAAAGCTCCCTCTACACTGTCCCCATCGAACACTCCCAGGACAGGGACAGCACGGGGTTAGATACAGAGTAAAGCTCCCTCTACACTGTCTCCATCAAACACTCCCAGGACAGGGACAGCACGGGGTTAGATACAGAGTAAAGCTCCCTCTACACTGTCCCCATCGAACACTCCCAGGACAGGGACAGCACGGGGTTAGATACAGAGTAAAGCTCCAGCTACACAGTCCCCCATCAAACACTCCCAGGACAAGGACAGCATAGGGTTAGATACAGAGTAAAGCTCCCTCTACACTGTCCTCCATCGAACACTCCCAGGACAGGGACAGCACGGGGTTAGATACAGAGTAAAGCTCCCTCTACACTGTCCTCCATCGAACACTCCCAGGACAGGGACCACACTGGGTTAGATACAGAGTAAAGCTCCATCTACACCGTCCCCCATCAAACGCTCCCAGGACAAGGACAGCATAGGGTTAGATACATAGTAAAGCTCCCTCTACACTGTCCCCATCGAACACTCCCAGGACAGGGACAGCACGGGGTTAGATACAGAGTAAAGCTCCAGCTACACAGTCCCCCATCAAACACTCCCAGGACAAGGACAGCACGGGGTTAGATACAGAGTAAAGCTCCCTCTACACTGTCCTCCATCGAACACTCCCAGGACAGGGACCACACTGGGTTAGATACAGAGTAAAGCTCCATCTACACCGTCCCCCATCAAACGCTCCCAGGACAAGGACAGCATAGGGTTAGATACATAGTAAAGCTCCCTCTACACTGTCCCCCATCAAACACTCCCAGGACAGGGACAGCACAGTGTTAGATACAGAGTAAAGCTCCCTCTACACTAATCCCCAATCAAACACTCCCCAGGAATAGCATGAGGTCAGTTACAGTGTAAAGCTCCCTTTACACTGTATCTAATTAAAATGGAACATGTTATCTGATCTATAAGATTGACAGAAAATGCTTGAGAAACTCAGCAGGTTTGGCAGTTTCTGTGGGGAGAGAAACGGAGTTAATAGCGCTGGTAAGTAGTGCTTAATTTTACACGTATTTATGAAGATACAGTAAAATGGGTCTAAGTCACTACAAGCCAGCACCATTTTAATTACATTCATTATAAAAAGAAATAAATCATACCAAAGTTAGGACAAATTACATTACGGTGTCTTGATTTCCCAGATGGCCACGGGATGCTGCCACTAAACTGTTTCCTGAGGACGCAACACCGAGGGGAGGTAGCACACTGAGGCAGCCCTGTCTGACCAGGCCGGGAACATTATCTCTGCCAAAGCCGCCTCACTGCTGCCCAAAACCAGGAAACTGTCCCAAACCTGAATGTCCGAGAACCAAAATGACCACCCAGATTAACTCCACTCTGCCACACTCTGGATCAGAGCTCTGTCTCTCATTTCCAACCATCACCTCCCACTCCCTTTACTTTCTGTTCTGTGTTCTCTATTCTCCCTTGGCATCTCACCCTCCCCAGGACAGGGACAGCACGGGGTTAGATAGAGTAAAACTCACTCTACACTGTCCCCCATCAAACACTCCCCAGGACAGGGACAGCATGAGGTTAGATACAGAGTAAAGCTCCCTCTACACTGTCCCCACATCAAACACTCCCAGGACAGGGACAGCATGGGGTTAGATACAGAGTAAAACTCACTCTACACTGTCCCCCATCAAACACTCCCCAGGACAGGGACAGCATGAGGTTAGATACAGAGTAAAGCTCCCTCTACACTGTCCCCACATCAAACACTCCCAGGACAGGGACAGCATGGGGTTAGATACAGAGTAAAGCTCCCTCTACACTGTCCCCCTATCAAACACTCCCAGGACAGGGACAGCATGGGGTTAGATACAGAGTAAAGCTCCCTCTACACTGTCCCCCTATCAAACACTCCCAGGACAGGGACAGCATGGGGTTAGATACAGAGTAAAGCTCCCTCTACACTGTCCCCACATCAAACACTCCCAGGACAGGGACAGCACAGGGTTAGATACAGAGTAAAGCACCCTCTACACTGTCCCCCATCAAACACTCCCAGGACAGGGACAGCACAGGGTTAGATACAGAGTAAAGCTCCCTCTACACTGTCCCCCCATCAAACACACCCAGGACAGGGACAGCACGGGGTTAGATACAGAGTCCCTTCTCCTCCTTTCTTGACTGTATAAAACCCATCATTTTTCCATGCCCGACGAAGTGTGGTGCCAGGCCCGACACACTAACTCGCGCTTCCCCCTCTCCACAGGTGCCATCGGACTCTGCACTTTCCGTCTGTCATTCCAGGCTCGATCGGAATGGAGAGGTTGCTGGGAAAGCAGCCTCGCGGCCGCCCTGTCCACCCAGCGGTCGCATTTCCCAAAAACGCAGGCCAGCCCAGAGAGCTCTGTGCAGCCAATGAAACACTTCTCCAAGTGGGGTTGCCGTGGGAGATGCCGCTGTCTACGCAAAGCGAGATCCTGCTAGCAGCCGTGAGCTCAGCGAGCCATGGCACTGTTAACCCGGGTTCGATTCCAGCCTCAGGCGACTGTGTGTGTGGAATGTGTGCATTCGCCTGTGTCTGTGTGGGTTTCCTCCATGTGCTCCGGTTTCCTCCAACAGTCCAAATAGGTTAGGGTGGATACACCAAGCTAAATTACCCATAGTGCCCAGGGATGTACAGGTTAGGGTGGATTGGCCCTGCTAAATTGTCCCATAGTGTCAAGGGATGTGTAGGTTAGGGTGGGTTGGCCATGCTAAATTATCCCATAGAACCCAGGGATGTGCAGGTTAGGGTGGATTGGTCATGCTAAATTGTCCCATGCTGTCCAGGGATGTTTAGGTTAGGGTGGATTGGCCGCGTTAAATTACCCATAGTGCCCAGGGATGTACAGGTTAGGGTGAATTGGCCGTGTTAAATTGCCCATAGTGTCCAGGGATGTGTAGGTTAGGGTGGATTGGCCATGTAAAATTACTCATAATGTTCAGGGATGTGTAGGTTGGGTTGGATTGGCTGTGCTTAATTACCCATAGTGTTCGGGGATGTGCAGATTAAGGTGGATTGTCCGTGCTAAATTGTCCCACAGTGTCCAGAGATGTGTAGGTTAGGGTGGCTTGGCCGTACTAAATTGTCCAATAGTGTCCAGAGATGTGTAGGTTAGGGTGGATTGGCCATGCTAAACTGTCCCACAGTGTTCAGGGATGTGTAGGTTAGGGTGGATTGGCCACGCTAAATTGCCACACAGTGTTCAGGAATGTGTAGGTTAGGGTGGATTGGCCATGCTAAATTACCCATAGTGTCCAGGGATGTGTAGGTTAGTGTGGATTGGCAGTGCTAAATTGTCCCATAGTGCACAGGGATGTGCAGGTTAGGGTGGATTGGCCGTGCTAAATTGTCCCATAGTGTTCAGGGATGAGCAGGTTAGGGTGGATTGGCCATGCTAAATTGCCCACAGTGCCCAGGGATGTGCAGGTTAGGGTAGATTGGTCACGCTAAATTACCCATAGTGTCCAGGGATGTGCAGGTTCGGGTGGATTGGCCATGCTAAATTACCCATAGTGCCCAGGGATGTGCAGGTTAGGGTGGATTGGCCACGCTAAATTGCCCATAGTGTCCAGGGATGTGCAGGTTAGGGGAGATTGGCCGTGCTAAATTGCTCATAGTGCCCAGGGATGTGTAGGTTAGGGTAGATTGGCCATGCTAAATTACCCATGGTGCCCAGGGATGTGCAGGTTAGGGTGGATTGGCCATTCTAAATTACCCATAGTGCCCAGGGATGTGTAGGTTAGGGTGGATTGGCCGTGCTAAATTACCCATAGTGCCCAGGGATGTGTAGGTTAGGGTGGATTGGCCAAGCTAAATTACCCATAGTGTCCAGGGATGTGCAGGTTAGGGTGAATTGGCCATGCTAAATTACCCATAGTGCCCATGGATGTGCAGGTTAGGGTGAATTGGCTGTGCTAAATTACCCATAGTGTCCAGGGATGTGCAGGTTAGTGTGGATTGGCCGTGCTAAACTGTCCTACAGTGCTCAGGGATGTGCAGGTTAGGGTGGTTTGGTCATGCTAAATTGCCCATAGTGTCCAGGGATGTGTAGGTTAGGGTGGATTGGCCACGCTAGATTGCCCCACAATGTTCTGGGATGTGTACGATAGGGTGGATTGGCCACAATAAATTGCCCATAGTGCCCAGGGATGTGCAGGTTAGGGTGGATTGGCCGTGTAAATTACCCATAGTGCCCAGGGATGTGCAGACTAGGAGGGTTAGCCAGGAAAATGCAGGTTTACAGAGATGGGTTGAGTCTGGGCCCGAAGCTCTTCGGAGGATTCGTATGGATTGGATGGGCCGAATGGCTTGCTTCCATTCCAATAGGGATTCTATTCTATCCTGTTATAATCAGATAACGAGGATAGCTCCAGGGTACCCCTGGGGAGCGGAGGAGGGTTGGGGGAATACCCTTTAATATCCCACCCAGTCTAATCCCACTCTCCCCCTCACTCCCTGCTCCCTTTAATATCCCACCCAGTCTAATCCCACTCTCCCCTTCACTCCCTGCTCCCTTTAATATCCCACCCAGTGTAATCCCACTCTTCCCCCCCTCACTCCCCTTCCCTCATCGACACCTTTCTCTCCCAAAATAGTGACCGTGGGAGCATTCGGTGGAGATCCAGTCTGGAATTTGGCAGCTCTAACAGTGCAGTAGTTCCTGGGCAGAGTTGGAAAGGGTTGGGGTGGGGGTAAGAGGTGGGTCAAATACCTCCAGGTACTGGGGCTTGAACCGTGTCTGCGTGGGTTTCCTCTGGGTGCTCCGGTTTCCTCCTACAGTCCAAAGATGTGCGGGTCAGGTGAATTGGCCACGCTAAATTGCCCGTAGTGTTGGGTAAGGGGTACTTATAGGGGTATGGGTGGGTTGCGCTTCGGCGGGTCGGTGTGGACTTGTTGGGCCGAAGGGCCTGTTTCTACACTGTAAGTAATCTAATCTAATCTAATCTAATCTGACCACCTCCTCCCTTGAGGGGCTAGCGTGAGAGAGACAGGGGTTAAACAGTTATCTACGCACACTCTTCAGGCTTGGCAAGATGCCCCCTCTTGTGCCCGGCCTCCACACCATCCCTGACACACGCAGAAAGCACAAGCATTATGTAAACGGATGGGAACACACACAGCAACCGCAGAATCAGAAGCCAACTGAGTGAGCCCTTCACAAATTGGACAGGGTACTGATCAACCATGTCAGCTGCCCCCTCCAAGGGGAGCTCACACCCTCGCTGCATCCACTCTCCATTCACTACCCTGAGCCCAAACAGTTTCTTCCAGGCTTAACATCGCCCTGCCATCCTGACGAACAAAGCCATCCCCTTTCAGTTCCAAGGAATTAAGGCTAACATTCACCAAGACGACATGCAGGGCACCTCAAGCAGAAGCATTCGGATTCATACAAAGGTGTATTTTCTATTTCGCGAAAAATTAAACATTCTAATGAAAGGATTTCAATCATGCCAAGTGGACAGATTACCTTTACTGCTGGAAGCTTGTTTCTGTCGTGGAGGACTGGTGAGATTTCCTTTTATTCCTTTTTGTTTTTAATTGTGTGTGATCGCTGAAGATGGATGGCTCTCTTTCTGTGTTCATAAATTATGGGTTACCTCTGCTCAGTCCCACTGCCTTCCCTTGGATCTGGGGAGAATGAGCCCTTGCCAGCCTCCCCTGGAACGCCCACCCCAGTTTGATTGGAGGGAGGCCCAGCCATCCATCAAAGTGGTCAACGGCCAATCAGAACCCTGCATTTGGGGCAACCAATCAGCTGCTGGGAGTAGGCGTGTCTTTAGTTTCCCCTTCCCCACCCCTCCCCCTCCCAACAGCTGGTCATGACACTTTCAATCCACCTGGGGGCGCAAGCAAACCAAGTGGATGATGAGCACTGAAGGTGAGGAGGTGGGGGAAGCCATTTGGCCCATCATGTCCTTGGAGAGGGCTAGGATCCATGCAGTCGCACTCGACCCTGCTCTTCCACTCCGCCCTGTTTATCTCAATCCCTTCCAAGTGTTATCACTGAATCTGCCTGGATCACCCTGTTCATGTATTCACTCTCCCTCCAACCTCCCCCAAGGCCCTAGGTTTAATTATATAAGTCCTTTCCTGGTTGGATTTATCCAAATTAAATTCCAAAATAAAAGCTCCAAGTTAAACTACAGGCAGGGAGTGTCCCTGAGATATGCCAGCTCATACCTTGCCTTATACAATGCTGCCAAAAAGTGAGCTCTGGTCAATTATAAGATGCTGACCACAATTTATAAGGTGGTAATAGCTGATCCCACTTCTCCGGAATTGGGTCTCCTCAGTCAACAGCAAAAGGATTTAATTCGCTGTGTGTCCATTGCCCGATGGAGATGGAAGGCCAGTGGTGCCGATGACAATGGTCTGTTAACAGCCATGTGTGGACAGTCATGATCTTACCAAGTTTTGAGACGGTTTGTAGCTCACGATCTCCTGGATTTAAAGATACTTGCCTTCGATCTAGCACAACAAAGGGTCATTTGACTGGCTCAGTCCTAAATGGTCCACCCCACGTCCTTAGAATGTGACCCTTGGTTCGGGACTCCCCAGTTATTGGGAACGTCGTCCTTCCTGCTTGTCCAGTCCTCATAGAATTTCCCGAGTTTCTGTAAAATCCTTCTTGAGCTCGTAAATGCCATTAAACATAATCCTAACCTATCCAGCATCTCTTCATATGTCAGTCATGCCATCCCATGAATCATTGCACTTTCCCCATGGCCAGAACATGCTTCTTCAGATGAGGAGGTTGCACACAACACTCCAGATGTAGGCTCACCAACGCAGTATTGTTTTTCATTCATTCACAGGAGGCAAACATCGCTGGCTAGGCCCAGCATTTAATGCCCATCCCTAATTGCCCCAGAGGGCAGTTTAAGAGTCAGAGAGATGTCAACCACATTGGCTGTGGGTCTGGAGTCACATGTAGGCCTGATCAGGTAAGGATGGCAGGTTCCTTCCCTGAAGGGCATTAGTGACCCAGATAGGTTTTTCCGACAATCGACAATGGATTCCTGGTCACCATTGGACTATGAGTTCCGGAATTTGAATCTAAGAAAAATCTGGATGTCCAAGTCAAATGTTGACCATGAAGCCATTGTATTGCAGCAAGATATCCTTGCTCCTGTACTTATATCCTCTCACTATGAAGGCTAATATATCGAGTTTGGGGAAGATTTGTAGCTCAGGTTGAGGTTCTGGATGTAAGCTTGCTCACTGAGCTGGAAGGTTCGTTTCCAGACGTTTCGTCACCCTACCAGGTAAGATCTTCACTGGCCATGCCACCAGTGCTTCACCAGAGGCTCACTGATGATGTTACCGAGTATGGTGACGAAACGTCTGGAAACGAACCTTCCAGCTCAGCGAGCAAGCCTACACCCAGGGCTAACGTATCGCTTGCCTTCCTCACGGCCTGCTGAACCTGCATGCTTACTTCCAGTAACTGGCGTAAAGGTCACCCAGGTCATCATTGCCAATCTGTCACTGTTCACATAATAACGTCTTCCTGTGTTCGCTATCATTGTGGCTAATCTTAAATTTATTTGTATTTACTACCACCTACTATGCATTTGCCAACTTGACCAAATCACATTATGGCAACTTGGCCTCCTTCTCACCCTTCACCCTTCCACCCAGCTTTGTATCATTAGCAAACTTGGAGATATTGCATTTAAATTGGGTAGCTCAATTGTTAACAGAGATTGTGAATATCTGGGGGTCCTGATACTTATCCTCATTGATCACTGCATGTCACCTGCAAAAGGACATGTTTTTGCTTATTCTTTGTTTCCTGATACCAGGTTAGAGTCCAACAGGTTCATCTGGAAGCACTGGCTTTCAGAGCAGTGGTTGTGGGGTGTAGGATCATAAGACACAGAATTTATAGCAAAAGATTATAGTGTCATACAGTGAGATATTGAACAAACCTGGACTGTTAAGTCTTTCATCTTCAATCACCTGATGAAGGAGCAGCGCTCCAAAAGCTAGTGCTTCCAAATAAACCAGTTGGGCTATAACCTGGTGTTGTGTGGTTTTTAACTTTGAAAATGTGTTGCTGGTTAAAGCGCAGCAGGTCAGGCAGCATCCAAGGAACAGGAAATTCGACGTTTCGGGCATAAGCCCTTCATCAGGAATGAGGGGAGTGTGCCAGGCAGGCTAAGATAAAAGGTAGGGAGGAGGGGCGATGGAGATGTGATAGGTGGAAGGAGGTCAAGGTGAGGGTGATAGGCCGGAGTGGGGTGGGGGCGGAGAGGTCAGGAAGAAGATTGCAGGTTAGGAGGGTGGTGCTGAGTTCGAGGGAATCGACTGAGACAAGGTGGGGGGGAGGGGAAATGAGGAAACTGGAGAAATCTGAGTTCATCCCTTGTGGTTGGAGGGTTCCCAGGCGGAAGATGAGGCACTCTTCCTCCAATCATCGTGTAGTTGTGTTCTGCCGATGGAGGAGTCCAAGGACCTGCATGTCCTCGGTGGAGTGGGAGGGGGAGTTAAAGTGTTGAGCCATGGGGTGGTTGGGTTGGTTGGTCCGGGCGTCCCAGAGGTGTTCCCTGAAGCGTTCCGCAAGTAGGCGGCCTGTCTCCCCAATATAGAGGAGGCCACATCGGGTGCAGCGGATGCAATAGATGATGTGTGTGGAGGTGCACCTTTGTCCACTCCTGTGTCTATTGTCTATTCATATACCCATCCAAATGTGTTTTAAATGTTGCAATTGTACCAGCCTCCACCACTTCATCTGGCATCTCATTCCCTACACATTTCTTCACCCAGAGAGTTGGGAACATGTGGAATTCATTAGATGGATCCAAGATGGAGCTGGCCCGGGCCCTTGCAGCTAAAGGGGCCAAGGGGTATGGGGAGAAAGTGGGAGTGGGAATGCTGAGATTAGATTAGATTCCCGACAGTGTGGAAACAGGCCCTTTGGCCCAACCAGTCCACACCAACCCTCTGAAGAGTAATCCACCCAGACCCATTCCCCCTGACTAATGCACCTAATACTATGGGTAATTTAGCACGGCCAATCCACCCTAACCTGCACAACCCTGGGCACTATGGGACAATTTAGCACGGCCAATCCACCCTAACCTGCACATCCCTGGACACTATGGGTAATTTAGCATGGCCAATCCACCCTAACCTGCACATCCCTGGACACTATGGGTAATTTAGCACGGCCAATCCACCCTAACTTGCACATCCCTGGGCACTATGGGTAATTTAGCACGGCCAATCCACCCTAACCTGCACATCCCTGAACACTATGGGTAATTTAGCACGGCCAATCCACCCTAACCTGCACATCCCTGAACACTATGGGTAATTTAGCACGGCCAATCCACCCTAACCTGCACATCCCTGGGCACTATGGGACAATTTAGCACGGCCAATCCACCCTAACTTGCACATCCCTGGGCACTATGGGTAATTTAGCACGGCCAATCCACCCTAACCTGCACATCCCTGAACACTATGGGTAATTTAGCATGGCTAAAGCACCCTAACCTGCACATCTTTGGATTATGGGATGGAAACCGGAGGAAACCCACGCAGACTGTGGGGGCGAACGTGCAAACTCCACACGGACAGTCACCCGAGGCTGGAATCGAGCCCGGGTCGCTGGCGCCGTGAGGCAGCGGTGCTAACCTCTGAAGGTGCTGCCCAAGTTGCACAGTCAGCTGTGATCCTGTTGAATGCTAGTACAGGCTCAAAGAGCCGAGTGGCCTCCGCTGGCTTTCTGGGGTCCACTTGACCGTGGTGAATGCAAACCCCCCCTTCGGCCCATCCAAACAGCAGTGAGGATTCCACATTCCTGCCTTTCCCCCTCCCCAATATCCCTTCCCCTCTGCAGACCTGATACCCCACCCTTCAGCTGGGAGGCTATGCATCCCCTTTGGTGTCAACTACGCCTTTAATATTTCGCTGGGAAGTGGTTGTGTGACACTGGGAGGAGCAGATACCGGCTCGGAAAGGGAGGGAGTTGCTCTTTCTCTTCTCTCTCTGTGTATGTGTGTGTGTTGTATATCTCTAGTCTGTGCTCTCTCTCTCTGCTGTCCCCTTTTATTCCGACCTGTGCAAAATAGCGCTGCTGCTGCTGCTGCTCAGTTTGGGTTCCTGGCGGAAAATATCTTTTGCACATTTTTACAAAATTAAAGCGAAATCATATTTTGTTTTTTTTTCTCTCTCGCAGCGATGAGCGGCGGGGTGTATGGAGGAGGTAACAAAAAATATAACCCATCTGCAGGATCCAGCATCTGTTGGATTCTGTGACATTGATGTGATTTATTTTGGTGGTGGTGGTGGTGGGGAGGCTGGGATTTCAGTGTAAGCTTGCTTTGAGATGCCCCATCGAGGGGTTTTTGCGGGTTCTGCCGTTTTAATTCGTGTGCAGTGTTTTGAATTTCAAAGGTGGGCTGCCTCTCCTACTGTATTTGAAATTGTCAAAGGGTTTTTGAATGTACTTTTTTCCTCGAAGATGGATGGGTGTGTGATGGGGCTCCCCTGTGTGCTCAGGGCCCCACGTTAGAATGGGGAAGGGCTGGAGGTTTGAATGGACAGTCCCTAGCTATGAGCTCAGTGTAAGGGGTTGCAGGTTTAACCCCGAGATGGGGAGGATGGCTTGTTTTCACTCTCCCAGAGTGGGGTGCAGATCTTTGCCGCAGAGTGCTGCTGAGACAGGGTTTTTAATCAGAGTCATAGAGATGTACAGCACGGAAACAGACCCACCAGATATCCCAACCCAGTCTAGTCCCACCTGCCAGCACCCTGCCCCTAACCCTCCAAACCCTTCCTATTCATATACCCATCCAAATGCCTTTTAAATGTTGCAATTGTACCAGCCTCCACCACATCCTCTGGCAGCTCATTCCATACCCGTACCACCCTCTGCGTGAAAATGTTGCCCCTTCGGTCTCTTTTATATCTTTCCCCTCTCACCCTAAACCTATGCCCCTCTAGTTCTGGACTCCCTCCCAACCCAGGGAGAAGGAGGGGATCGAGGGTGATGGGGGAGAGGTAGGAAACTGGATTACCAGATCAAGCATCGAATAGTGGGACCTGATGGGCCATAGAGATGTACAGCACGGAAACAGACCCTTCGGTCCAACCCGTCCATGCAGACCAGATATCCCAGCCCAATCTAGTCGCACCTGCCAGCACCCGGCCCATATCCCTCCAAACCCTTCCTATTCATATACCCATCCAGATGCCTCTTAAATGTTGCAATTGTACCAGCCTCCACCACTTCCTCTGGCAGCTCATTCCATACACGTACCACCCTCTGTGTGAAAAAGTTGCCCCTTAGGTCTCTTTTATATCTTTCCCCTCTCACCCTAAACCTATGCCCTCTAGTGCTGGACTCCCTGACCCCAGGGAAAAGACTTTGTCTATTTACCCTATCCATGCCCCTCATGATTTTGTAAACCTCTATAAGGTCACCCCTCAGCCTCCGACACTCCAGGGAAAACAGCCCCCAGCCTGTTCAGCCTCTCCCTATGGTCTATTTATGTTTCTCAGGTGTGTAGTTGAACAGAGATCAGAGGCCGGTTTCTGCTGTGCAGTCCCCGGTGCCAGGATTCAGGGAGACAGTGGTTCGGCTGCTTAGCGGTGATGGTATCACCAGCGAAGACCTGTATATTCCGCTAACACTCATGCAGAGGGGCTAAAGTGCACGTAGCCGTCTCAGTAAGGAAAGCGTTAAAGATGTTGACAATCTTAATGACAGATCTTTCACGTGACAGTGACCACCAGGGTTACCTTTTGTGGTTCTGTTGTGGGATTGTTCTTGTGAAGAAGCGCTGGGGGGGGGGGGCTTGTCAGCACGGTGTCTCAGTGGTTAGCCCTGCTGCCTCACAGCACCAGGGTCCTAGGTTCGATTCCAGCCTTGGGCGACTGTCCGTGTGGAGTTTGCACATTCTCCTTGTGTCTGCGTGGGTTCCCTCCGGGTGCTCCGGTTTCCTCCCACACTCCAAAGATGTGCAGGTTCGGTGAATTGGCCGTGTTAGGTGCATTAGTCAGAGGCGAAATGGGTGGGTGACCGTTCGGAGGGTCAGTGTGGACTGGTCGGGCTGAAGGGCCTGTTTCCGCACTGTCGGGAATCTAGTCTAGTTGCAGAAGCAGATTGCCTTTGGCATCGGTCACAGTGGATCTGTGCCCCGTAAACCCCTCACCCATCCGTGACCTCGTACAGTGCCCTGGAATTTGTCCTGAGCCCCTAAGAGAGAGGATAGGTTGGGGTAAAATGGTCCAGAGGATGGTGGGAGGGGAAGGAAACTGTGAGGACCGTGAAGATGCTAGCGTGGGATCACGGTTGTTAGAGCTCAGGCGAAACTCCATTGTTACCTTGCAACTCCCAAAGCCAAGACTTCAACCCAGGACCCCACTTAGAGCCATCATGATCCCTCCAGCTTGGGAAGCTCTACCTTAAGATTTTGGGTTAACAAGAAAAATCTCTCCATCTCAGTTTGCAAATTGACAAATGTCGTTTGTAGAAGAGAGTTCCAAACTTCCCCCACCCTATGCCTTTCGAACTGTCCCCCCATTTGACTCAGAGAAAGAGCCTGGCTCTGATTTTTAGACTGTCTCACCATCCGAAAATAGTTTCTCCTTATCCAGTATCCTACCTTGGTATCTGGAAAACATTAAGTAGTAAAAAGTGAGGTCTGCAGATGCTGGAGATCAGAGCTGAAAATGTGTTGCTGGTTAAAGCACAGCAGGTTAGGCAGCATCCAAGGAGCAGGAAATTCAACGTTTTGGGCCAGAGCCCTTCATCAGGAACCCTGATGAAGGGCTCTGGCCCAAAACGTCGAATTTCCTGTTCCTTGGATGCTGCCTAACCTGCTGTGCTTTAACCAGCAACACATTTTCAGATCTGGAAAACATTAATCAAGTTTCATATTGACCTTGCTTATTGTGGAGGACCCTCAGTTTTGGACTTTAATGTAGATTACAAGGAGGCAGGAAAATTAGTTCAGAGGCCCTGGGTGGACCAGATTTGAAGTAAATCGCTTCAGGAAGGAGATATTGACTATGGAAGAGGTGCTGTATTGATTCACCAGTGGAAAAACCAACTGGACACAGGGAGAACGTGCGCAGACAGTCGCCCGAGGGTAGAATCGAACCCATGTCCCTGACATCGTGAGGCAGCAGTGCTAACCACTGAGCCACCTTGCCACCCTCAGATCCGTGTTCTAACAATCTCCCTCAACTGATCACGGGATCGATTGTCAATTTGAAAACTGAGGTGAGAATATTTGTGTTTAGCCTGGCGTGCAAAAGGTAGGGGACGTTCCCAAAGCTGGGAAGCAGGATCCCGGATGGGGGGGGGAGAGTTTTGGAATCACCAACGATAGCCACCGTGAAGTTCCAACTGAATTCTACCAACTGCTACTTGACCTCCCAGGAACCCTCCCTCTGCACTCCCAGTCAACCGTGATAGGCCTCTGCCAAACCCCAGCCAATGCAACAGTTTTCAAGGCCTCGTGATTAGGGTCACGGAGGGAGAGTGTTTGGGAAGTGTTGTATTAGGGACACGGGCGGAAGGCAGACATATAGACCTTATTTACATATCTGTCACAGTGGTAGGTCTGGACTGTACAGTAGTTATTGCCACCAATATACTTCATTGTTGGGTCCTGGGGAACGTTATCAAACAAAGAGATCTTTGGGCGCAGGCTTGTAGTTCTTTGAAGGTGGAGTCACGGGTGGGGGGAAGGGGGGTGGTGGGTGAAGACGGTATGCTTTCCTTTATTGGTCAGTGCATTGAGTACAGGAGTTGTGAGGCCATGTTGCGGCTGTACAGGACATTGCTAAGGCCGCTTCTGGAATATTGTGTACAATTCTGGTTTCCCTGCTGTAGGAAAGGTGTCGTTCAACTTGGAAGGGTTCAGAGAAGATTGACAACGATGTTGCCAGGGGTTGGAGGATCTGAGCTACAGGGAGAGGCTGGATAGGCTGGGGCTGCTTTCCCTGGAGCGTCGGAGGATAAGGGGTGACCTTATAGAATCATTCGGGGCTTGGACAGGGTGAATAGCCAAGGTCTTTTCCCTGGGGTGGGGGAGTCCGATACAAGAGGGCATATGGTGAGAGGGGAAAGATATAAAAGGGACCTGAGGGGCAACTTTTTCACGCAGAGGGTGGTGTGTGTATGGAATGAGCTGCCAGAGGATGTGGTGGAGGCTGGTACAACTGCAACATTTAAGAGGCATCTGGATGGGTATATGAATAGGAAGGGTTTGGAGGGATATGGGCCAAGTGCTGGCAAAATGGGACAAGATTAGGTTAAGATATCTGGTCGGCATGGACGGGTTGGGCCGAAGGGTCTGTTTCCATACTGTACGTCTCTGTGCCCTTAATTAGCCCAGTTAGGGGTTAGCCTGGTCAGTAGTCAGACCAGGTCACTCTCGGTCATGTATGTCATAGACCCAACACCCATTCTACGTCCTTGCAACCATCTTCCAATTACTGTCCAACATGGTAGATTCAGGTGACAGGGTTGGCCAGGGGGATGGGAAGGGGGTGCAAATTGGGGGTGGTAATCAACAGGAGGTTTTCTTTCCCATGATTGACCTGACGCCATGAGGTTACCTGGGGTCCAGACGGAGTTGACGTTGAGGACTCCCAGGGCAATCCCTCTCCATAGACCACTCTACCATCATCGATTCTGGCTGGTGTGACCCAGGGCTGGTGATGGGGGAACATGGGACATTGGTTGTAAGGTCTGTTGGGTGAGTATGTCAGGCCTAATGCTGTGTGGGGTGTGTGTGTGTGGGTGTGTGTGTGTGTGTGTGTGTGTGTGGGGGGGTGTGTGTGTGTGGGGGGGGGGGGTGGGGTGGGTGTGTGGGGGGGTTGTGGGGTGTGTGGGGGGAGGTGTGTGTAGGGAGGTGTGGGTGTGTGTGTGGGGGGGAGGTGCGTGTGTGGGTGTGGGTGTGTGGGGTGTGTGGGTGTGTGTGTGTGGGGGTGTGAGTGTGGGGGGGGTGTGGGTGAGTGTGGGGGGTGGGTGTGTGTGGGGGGGGTGTGGGGTGTGTGTGTGTGGGGGGGGTGTGGGAAGTGTTTGTGTGGGGGGGTGTAGGGGTTGTATGTGTGTGTGGGGTGTGTGTGTGTGGGGGTGTGTGGGTGTGTGGGGGTTGTGGGGCTGGGTGTGTGGGGGTTGTGGGGGTGGATTTGTGGGGATGTGTGTTTGTGTGTGGGGTGTGTGTAGGGGTGTTTGTGTGGGGGTGTGTGGGGTGTGTGTGCGTGTGGGGGGTTGTGGGGTGGGTGTGTGTGTAGGGGGTGTTTGTGTGAGGGTGTGTGTGTGGGGTGAATGTGTGTGTATATGTGTGGGGGGTGTGTGTAGGGGTTGTGGGTGTGTGTGTGTGGGTGTGTGTGTGTGGAGGGTATGTAGGGGGTGTTTGTGTGGGATGTGTGTGTAGGGGGTGTTTGTGTGTGGGGGTGTGTGTGTAGGGGGTGTTTGTGTTTGGGGGTGGGTGTGTGTGTGTGTGTGGGTGGGTGTGTGCGGGGTGTGTGTCTGTGGGGGTTGTGGGAGTGGGTGTGTTGTGGGGGTGGGTGTGTGTGTGGGGGGTGTGTGTGTGTTTGAGGGGTTTTAGGGGGTGTTTGTGTGGGTGTGTGTGTAGGGGGTGTATGTGAGGGTGTGTGTGTGGGTGTGTGTGAGTGGGGGGGGTGGGGGTTGTGGGTGTGTGTGTGTGTTTGTGTGGGGGTGAGTGTAGGGGGTGTGTGGGGA